>NC_052350.1:56790780-56933102 GCF_009727055.1 Benincasa hispida | reverse complement strand
ATATTGTAACTATGATATTTATATGAAGTTTATAATAGATTTCTTGGATTTTTACATTTAACATTCGAGTTTTTATGAAATTTTAATTATTAGTATGTGTACACAAATTTAAGTATTTTTAAGTTTATAAAAAATGTAATAAAAAAATAAAAGAAGAATAAATAACTCGACAATCTAACCCAACCCATATCTTAAGGATTGGGTTGGAAACCTTATTTGGGTCATTCGGGTAGCCAACCCAACCAACCTGAATTTTTCGGGTTGGTCCCAAAAAATCCCCCAACCCAACCCAACGCATGTACGCTCCTAAAAATTATAACCATTCTTGGACAACAAAAGATGATACAAGTGTACCTTTTTGATTCCTACAAACTTCCGATCACAATGCCTAATGAAAAGAAAGATAAAATTATATCATATGACATGATAATCCTTAAATTTATTGATAAAGTTTTGAAGTCGTCGTCGATCAGAAAACAACATTTGAAAATTTTACCTTTGGAGCAAGCAAACAACTCAAACAACCCACACAAAAATTATGAAGAGCTTCACTCAACCCACAAGCTTGAAAGGTTCTGACCTGGGGCTCGAAGATTGGAATAGATTTGAAAAACGAACTTGAACGGCTAGATCTGAAGACCCACAAGTGGATTGGGAAAATAGACAACTCGATCTGAAAAACCCACGATCGCACAATCTGCATATCCGACACCAGCGATGAGGTGAACTTCAGATTTGGCCACACGAGCGAGATGTTCAGAGTTGCATGAGCGTCAATGTCCGCAAATCTAAACGTCGACGACGAGCTGACTGCAGATCTGAATGCTGGCACCTCCACGAACAGATTAAACAAACAAAGTTGACGAT
Organism: Benincasa hispida; assembly: GCF_009727055.1. NCBI lineage: Eukaryota > Viridiplantae > Streptophyta > Magnoliopsida > Cucurbitales > Cucurbitaceae > Benincasa > Benincasa hispida. Next base: position 56,932,235 of record NC_052350.1, on the reverse strand, counting down.
GGTGAGATCTGCACCTCTCCACGAACGAAGTGAGAAATGAGAGAAGTGAGATTTGGTCAAATGGAAGAGAGTTTTGAGGAGAGAAGTGAGAAATGAGAGAGAAATGAAAAAGAGGATATTTTTTACTAAAGAAAAAAAATAAATGGCCATCTACAATGTCGGTTTTAAACCGATATTGTAATCTAATTAAAATGTATCTTTAATGTCAGTTTAAAACCGACATTAAAGATTCACTTTTTTTTAACCGACATTATACATCCGTTTTTAGTTTTTCCAACCGATAATAAAGCCCAAATTTCTTGTAGTGATAGTAGATCTTCCTAATAAAGCTTATTTGAGATAAAAGTTATTTACCAACAAGATGGATGCTAGCAAATCATTGACATATTATGCTAACAAAGACTTCTTTGCGACATTCTCACAAGTACCCTCTTCAATTGATTCAAGGTAGTTTCTTTAACTCACTAATTATTATTCTGGAAAAAGTTGATATATTTTCTAAGAGCAATATTTAGGTGCAACTTTCATACTCCCCTTTCTTATACATACACAAAAAGAATATTTTTAATCATTTTTAAAAAATTGACACGTGTCAATTTTTAATGGGTGTAACTTGCTATTTTTCTTTCCCGAAAACAAAACAAGACACCAAACTCTAGATAAATTTAAAGAAAGAAAACTAAGGTATAAAGAAACAAAACACATTTAGACAAATAAAGTTCCTTAAAATAGATAATGGTCTAGAATTTTTTAGTGAAGCATTTTATAATTGGCATATATTATATGTGTATTTCTCATCAATTTAACTGATATTCTCCATATTAAGTTTCTTGGATACATACTATATAGTAAAAAAAAAAAACATCATCAACTCACATAGTTAAATTGTGTGTATTCATATAGTTCTATGTTTTTTCTTTCTTTTTTTTTTTTTTTAATTGTATATGACTTTAGGTTTCCTTATGAGCATATAAAATTATCCATAATTGTCATTTGAAAAGGAAAAAATGTTTCTTAATATTTTCTAACAAGGAGGAGAACTATATTAAAAAAAACATCACAAATCACATGGCCTTTGCTTTCACTCTCAAACTATTAAATCTCCCAAATATTCCTTCCCATATTGGCTCCTTGGTTTCTAAAGTAACTCATATTCTCCACAAGCCCTCCAAACCCCACATTTTCTTGTGCTTGAAATGTCATTCCTTTTCCTCCCTCAGCCCCCAACAAATTTAGTGTCATCGTCTTCGTCCTCGCCGCCTCCACGAGCGGCTGATCGAACACTCCGTTCAGCATCGGAATGTTGTCGTCGACGATCATCTCCGTGTCCGCAGCTTTGCCCTTGGAAGATAGATGGGACAAAATGTTTTCTTCTTGACATTTTTGCAAACAGTTGGTAGCTAATAGCCCACAGAAGGAAGAGGGAGCCATGGTTGTTACAAATCCTTTCTGTTAAGAATATATGAATAAAAGATTAAATACTATAAATTGACATAACTTTGATTCAATAGTAATTTAAATATGTATCACAATGGTCAATTATATGTTTGAAATATGTAATATAATTTTCTTCCAAGTAAATATTGATATACAAATTGAGCTTTACATAGAGTAACTCAAATATGTTAATAATATAGATAAATGAAGTTATAGAATTATATTTTCATCCATAAATGTTAGATATGATATTATTTTGATTCATGAACTAAATTAAAATAAACCAAAGTTATAAAGAAAAAAGAAGCAGCAAGCACTCAATTTTGTACTCTCATTCTACTTTTACAATAAGAAAACTAAAATTTATTTTTTAAAAAGTAAGAAGAATTTGTGACATGCCACGTTATATATGAATAATTTTGTGAGACGTACAAATGTAACATGTATTTGTAACCTAAGATGCAGTCAAATTTTGTTTGAAAAAAAAATAGTAAAAATGTTTGTGTACATATAAATAGTAAGTTGGTAAATACCTACTTTTAGCTTTGACATGTTTATACCAATATATTTCTATTTCATTTAATAGGTAAATGACTTCATCACTTAAATTCCTATTTAATAATCACTTGATCTTTTAAGGCTTTGGTTTTTGAATAATTAAAAATAAAATTCTAAAAATAGGTTTCAAAAACTACTTTGTTTTAGGTTTCGTTTGATAATTATTTTGTTTTTTATTTTTAGTTTTTTAAAATTAAGCTTATTTCATCCACATTTCTTTCGATGATTTGCATATTTCTTAACTACAATTGTGGAATTCTTAGCCAAATTCCAAAAAACAAAAACAAGTTTTAAAAATTACAGTCTCATTTTTTTTTTGTTAAATTAAACCTATAAAACACTACTTCCACTTCATTTTTTCCCTTTTTTTATCTACTTTTCACCAATGATTTAAAAAACCAAGCAAAATTTTGAGAATTAAAAAAAGTAGCTTTCAAAAAGTTGTTTTTGTTTTTAGAATTTGGTTAAGAATTCAACCATTGTATTCGAGAAACCACATTTGTTACAACCATTGCATTAGGCTTAATTTTCAAAAACAAAAACAAAAAACCACATGGTTACCAAATGGGACCTACTTTTTTTAGTTTTTCAAATTTCAGCTTAGTTTTTTAAACAACTGAGAAAAAGTAGATAATATAGGAAGAAATTTGGAGATGAAAGTAGTGTTTATAGATTTAATTTTAAAAAACAAAGACAAAAAACTAAATGGGGCCTTAAGTTTTCAAAACTTTATTTGGTTTTTGAAAATCTTGATGGTAGAAACTATATAACAAAGTAAGAAATAAGAGATGTAAGATATGTTTGTAAGCTTAATTTTGAGAAACCAAAAACCAAATGGTAATTATTTATTAAGGCCTAAAATTTTTTATTTAATAAAAAATACGTCATATAAAAAATTAACTAAAAGCTCATACTTATGATACGTAAATTGAAACCTATAAAACAATTAGCCTATTTTTCTAAACTTTTTGAGTTTGAGAGTAGTATTATTCAACACCTTCTCATGGCTCATCGACGAGTCCAAACAAAGAGTAGAGTTTCCACCACCGCTAACGGCAGCTCCCATCTGAGCTGCCTTCTGCAGAAGGGCGGTGGCAGACATGAAGGCAGAGGGGGAGGGAAAGTGGTGGCCGTCGTTGGCGGCGGTGGTGGAGTTATTGGAAATGGAAGATGAAAACATGGATCCAACAGATAGGTTTAAGGGCTTTGGAGGAATAGGCATAAGGTCATGGGGCAGCGTTAATGGCGGCAAAAGGACGGGGGATTGAGAAAGAAAGGAAGGTGCATTAATGGCGGTGGAAGCCATTGTTGTTGATACTTGATGAGATAGTTTGTTGTTTTCTTGTGCTAAGGCATCACAAAATGCTCTGTGGGTGATAAAGCTATCTCTTCTGAAAAAATAAAAGAAAAATAAAATTAAAGTTTAGGAGATGTTTATGATGATGCAACCTAAATATGTTGGTGACAAATTTTTGTTTAAAATAGTTATCTTAGATATTTATCTTACTCGGGTCAGTTTAATCGATTTGGGGTTAATTAAGAACTAAATCAAATCAATCAATTTTATAAATAAGGAAACCAAATGGATGTCCAATGAAGAACAAAATCAATGGATTTAGTTTTTATTTCGAGTTTGTTCTTAGTTTTGTTCTCAAATTTTTGTCTTTTTTTCTTCCATTTTTAATTTTTATTTCCAATTATAGTTTTGTTTTTTATATATTGAAATTGGACTTTTTTTTTTTTTTTTTTTTTTTTTTTTTTTTCTGCATTTTTCAAAAGATAATGCATGCACCATGATAATTGATCTTTTTCTAAACAACAAATACAGGCACTGTTATAATTAAAATACTAAAAGATAACTATTATTAGAATTTATTTGTAAGGGTATATATATACCTTGAGTTCGATTCGATTTTGATTGGTTTTTTTAATGCAAAACCAATCTAAATCAATAATTTTTTGTTCTCTCCAAATAAAAAGCACAATGTCCAATTTTATACTAAAAATCAAACCAAACCAGGGGATCGATTTGGTATTTTGATTTTTCGATTTCCTGTTGCATCATTATGGAGTTGATGAAGAAATAATTTTGTAAACATTTAGGCCATATTTTGTTTTAAGTTTTTATTTTTTTAAAATTAAGGCTATGGACATTACTTCCACCTCCAATTTCCTTTTTGTTATCGATTTTTCACAAATGATTTAAAAAAATTAAGCCAAATTTTGAGAATTAAAAAAAGTAGTTTTTGTTTTTAGAATTTGGCTAAGAATTCAACCATTGTAGTCAAGAAAAATGTAAATCATGTTAAAAAATGTGAATGATATAAACTTAATTTTTTTTTAAAAAAATAAACTACCAAACGGGATCTTAAATTTTTACCCTTTACTATCTTTAATTTAGTAACTCATGGACATCTAGTAACAACAAAAAAGACAATAGGGTTTTGACATTAAATTGAGATATGGGGACAAAGTTTATACAAATTTTAAGAGCATAGGTATAAAATGAAATGTAATAGAGAGTTTTGGCATGTGAATATAAAACAAACTTATAATAAGAAAAGACAAATATACTTTAACTTAATAATGGTATGAAAACTCCCCTTGAATCAACTTAGATTTAATATTTTTTAGAACTAAACCAATCCTAATAAACTTGTAAGTCAATTTAATTATTCTTAATAAAATTTTAAAATATTAATTTTGCTCTCGCAATTTGCATTAAAAAATTATTCTAGTTTTTATCGATAGTTCTATCTTCATTAAGTTTTATTTTATTTTAATCTTTATTTGTTTTCAAACATCACATCTGACGTACTACATTTAATCTTAATTTCATGGTTCATATGACATCTATATATAAAATATATATGGTTAAATTATAAAATTTTGAAATATAAATTTAAATTTTATGTCAAATAAAACCCTAAACATTCGATTTTATGTCAAGTTGGTAGATTATAGCTTAGAAGCTAAATTTGAAATTCAAATATCGTAAATTTTGTAATATAAGCTAATTTATATCATGTATGTATATATATGTATTAATATACGCTTTGGTGAAAGTAAAAATATATATTAACCTGGAAAAGATTGTGCCACAGTCACATTTGTATTCCTTGGAGCCACAGGTTTTGGAATGAGCTTTCAAGTCAGATTGAACTGCATATTTTTTGGAGCATTTCTCACATTTCCACTTCTTCTCCCCATGTTTTCTGCTGTAATGTTTCTTGATTCCGGTGAGGTCTCCGAGCGCCCGCGCCGGTTCATGGTGGACGCACAACGGTTCTGGGCACACGTACACCTTCCTCTTTGTCTCGCTCCCGCTCGTCCTTTGCTTCAACTTCCATGGTAGGTTATGCCCTCGCCTGTGCAGTTGCAAGTTTTGGTCTCTTTGAAATCCTTTGTTGCATATTTCGCAAATGAATCGATTCGTCACCATAAGAGTTTTTGGAGATAACGCTACCACGTCCGCATCAGGATCTACATATATACAACGATTTGAATATCGATATTCATGAAAATATCACCATCCTTTTTTAAATTTTTTGTTAACGTCCCACGTTGAAAATATGAGAAACGTCAACATATATCCCTGTGAAATGATTTTGAGATGAAATCTCATGTCTCTTTCGTTATCAATTTTGTAAATCAAATGGTCACCAAATGTCTTTGATTTTTTGTTTTTGAAAATTAAGCCTGTCTTCTTTTCACTACTTATCATGGTTTCTATCTTCCTTTAAGCAAAATTGTTGAATTCTTAATATTTTTTTATATAAAAAAATATTCAAAACTTGGTTTGGTTTTTGAAATCGTTGGTAAAAAAATATATATTAAAACAAGAAATTTAGAGGTGGGAGAGATGTATATAAATTTAATTTCCAAAAACTAAAAATAAAAAACAAAATAGTTATCCAACAGAGCCTCTACTTTTAATTTACTTTTAATTTTTGAAAGGTAGGTTTTTCTCCGAATTTCTCAATTATATTTTTGTATCTCTCTAAGAAACACTTGAATTCTTAATCAAATTCTAATATAAAAAATTATTTTTTTAATTGATTTAATTTTCAAAAACATTAATAGAAAGAGTTAAATTGGGAGAAAATAAATTAAATGGTATTACCCTACACTATTTAAATTAGATTGGTCAGATTTGGTTGGCCAAGTTTTCTGACCTACCTCTAATATTGTTAGTCTATATAATATTTCAAATTTTATATAATATATGTTTCACTATTCCTGTTAAATTATTTTCTTTAATTAATATATGGTTCATATTAATATTATATATATATGACTATTAAAAATTTCATACAATCCCCCCATATAATGGGCTCATTTAGACATCGTTCATTTTTCAATATTTAATTTTGGTTTTTCAAGTTAAAAAATATTTTAAAATAATTTTCATTTCCATACAATTATGAAATTTAGGACAAGTATTTGAGGTAATTTATGTAAATAGCATTTAAAAAAAATAAAATAAAATAAAACAAATTTAGGATATGTTATAATTATTTTTTTAAACAAAAACATTAAAAATTAGGATGATGAAGATGGGAAAAGTCCAAACAGTACATAGCAATCATTGTAATCCCCCTCCAATAATTGAAAGTCATTCCAACTACTCAGATATTTAAATTATGGTATTATTTTGTATTCTGCCCTCCAAAAATATTTTTAAAATTCTATCCATATTTCAAATTTCAAAAATATTTTTCAAAAAAGCAAAATAAAATAAATAATTTCAATAATAAAGTCTCTTGTTCAAACCCCCAATTATGAAATTTCTTCTCTCTCTCCTATCTTTTTCTATGTCAAACTCACATCACATATCCATTTAAAATTTTTTAGTACTACTTTCTATTTTTTTTATTGAAAATTTTCATCTCAAACTATTCATAGAAATAATAATAAAAAAAGTGAAAGACATTAATAAACTATTATCCGCATCTATCATATAGAAATTGATAGAGTTTCTATCACTAAGAGATACTATAGATTTCTATTAACCTCTATAAAAGATAATTAAATTTTGTTATTTTGTGTAAATAATTTCTCTTATTTTTTTATTTTTGAAAATCTCATTTTTTTTTATTGTAATAAAAGAATCATTTAAGAATAATGCATAGTTTGAAAAAGAAAATATAGTATATTTTTAAATAACATGCCAAATATTGAATGGAAGAATTCTATATTACGATAGTACTAGAATTTTTCTTCTCAAAACTTAACAAAACACTCCATGGAATCAAAACCCTCCCAATTGACTTGATTTATTAAATTAAAAACTAAAATAAAATTGTTTCTTGTAATAGATTAAATAATTTAGGTCATATGTCAATTAAATCAACACCATAATAAATATATAATTAAATTATAAATTTCTAAAATTTAGTCCCTATAATTTGATAAACCTGTCTTAAATGGTTCCTACTGCAAAGACTATTTATATGAATATTATCAAATCATATAGACTATTTACGAAGTTTTATCATATCTTAGGAGATAAATCTTAATTTTTTCGAAATCGTAAGGACCAAAATTGTAATTTAACCTAAATAAAATGGAAGAAAAGGGAAAAAAAAAGAACTACCTGGTGTTCCTGGCAAGTTCCTTTTCTTCTTGGGAGCTTTTAGCTGAGGGTATTGATGGGATTGAGAGCTTCCATGGCTGAACTGATTCTCTAATTTCTCACCATCAGAAACAAAGCTCCCACCATCATCAGAACACCCTGAGATTTTGGACATTGAGAAATGTTTTTTTACAAAAAAAAAAAAAAAAGAGAGAGAGAGAGAGAAAACCCTAAAAACACTAATTTCTTATTTTCTTTAGAAATAGAAATTAAAAAAAAAAAGGGCTTGGCTATTAGGGTTTAGTGGAAGAGAAAAGGAAGGATTTTGGGCTCCATTTTTGGTGAAGAGAAGAAGCTTTCATGGAAGATGCAAATTAGAGGTTATAGAAGGCAACAAGAAAGAAAGGGGGGAAAAAAAAAGGAAAAAAAGAAAAAAAAGGGATCTTTCTTTGGCCTGCCCACTAGAGAATTTATAATATGGGTTCCTAAGCTTTGCCCCTAATTTTATTTGGAATTCTAGGAAATGCCACTAATCCTTCTTTATATAATTTCAATTGTTTTATCTTTTTAATTAAGGAAAACTAATGATATGTCACTTTAATATCAAACAATAATTGATACCCAATTTGGGTTATGTTAAATTTTTAACATGTTGAAAATATGAACTAACTTTTATCTTATATAATGATTAATTCATATAACAATTATTTGAGTTCACTATTGTGGTAAATTTTTGCTTTAAATCATAATTGATATGTTTTGGTTGCTAAATTTAACATTTATTTAAGTAGTGTTAATGGATTATTTAACCAAAAATCTTAATGATTTTAATTACGGTCCATTTCATTATTATTTGATTTTTGAAAATTAAGTTTATTTTCTCTCAATTTCTTACTATATTCACATCTTTATGAAGTAAAACCGCATTCTTAACCAAATTACAAAACAAACAAGTTTTTGAAATTACTTTTTTTAGATATTGTTTGGTAACAATTTGGTTCTTGATTTTTGTTTTTTTTGAGAATTAAACTTATTTTCTCTATATTTCTTATGATAATTTTTATTTTTGTTTAATAAAAAAGGTGAATTCTTTGCTAAATTTAAAAAAAAAGGGTTTTTAAAAACTATTTTTTTAATGTTCAAAACTTGGTTTAGTTTTTGAAAACATTGGTAAAAAGTAAATAACAAAGCAAAAAAATTTTAAAACTTGGCTTGTGTTTTTTAAGGTATTGGTAAAAAAATAGATGACAAAGCAATAATTTTTAAGGTGAAAATGGTATTTATAGACTTAATTTTCAAAAATCAAATAGAATCTTAAGTATTTTGATTATTGGCAAAATCTAGTATTTATTTTTTATTTTTTTAAAAGGCAAAGTCTAGTAAGTTTTTTTTTAGTATAAGATTCGATCTTTTAAAAAAAAAATGTTACGTAAATTATCATTGAGCTACATTCCTTTTATAGTATATTTAGTGTTAGTATTTATTAATGTCATATAAATCTTACTTTTCATGTTGTAAAATGTATTTTAACATATACAATTGTTTAAATACACTATAAAATTGAATGTTGAGATTAAGGAAAAAAAAACTAATATGAGTATTTTTTTTAAGGGACAGAGTAGAAAAAAAAGCTACATAACAATGTCATAAGTAATGAATTCCATAGGTAAGGATAAAGCAGAATATCAAGTGTTCTCTCATTCAAGGCCTTTGTTGCCAGGTTGTGAGCCAAAACATTGTGATGAGATCGCTCGACATGGAAAATAGAAATATCCTCTAAGACATGCGCCAAGTCTTTCGGTTCTTCAACAAAAAAAAAAAAAAAACTTTGGTTGGATCTAACTCATTCTCATTTATCAGCTTGATTTATAATGTCTCGAGTTTAGGGAGGGACATAAATAAACTGAGATCAATCCCAAATGAGAAGGAACCTGAGGATATGAAACTATCGTTAAGAAAAGCTTAAAAAAATTAAAAGTTACTATTTATACTAACAAAGTGTATCTTTTTTTTTTTCAGTGGCTCAATTATAGAAACTTTCTAGATAAACGTGTTTAGTTTGGAGCAATTCTATGTTGAGTGACCTTCTAAAAACTTTCCTAGAAAGCATGTGAGTGAGGCCAAAGCACGTTAAAAGAATCTATATTGGTTTGTGGGAATAGTCTTCAATCTTACGAGTATTGAAAATAAGCAAAGATCATCGGAGATGCATGAAAATTTGGGGTAATTCGAATTCCAAGTCCTGAACCTAGAATATTACATGACCAACTGTATGGATTGCAATTTGGATGCTATCACTTCAGCGAGAGCGCTTGCACTTCAAGAACTTTGAACTCCTTGCAATAGGAAATGTAACGCATGCCAGCTAGATGATCTTAATTTAATTAAACTTTAATGTGTTGAAAAATGGAAATTATTCATGATGGATCTTTACAAATCAGTACTTAATTTGGAGGGGAATTAATATATGCATCTGGCCCACAAATATTTAGTAATCTATATTTCATGGTATCTAGTGGGGAAGGGGAAACAAGTTATAGACTTTGTCTTTTTCTGGTAGTATTTATATTAATAATAAATGTGTAGTATTCTAAAAATGGCACTCTAAAGTAATGCACTTAGACTTGAGGATATCCACTTAACAAAGTGATATCAATTTGAGCTAAAATCTCCACTAAATTCTAACATTCTAAAAGAAAGCATGTTATAAGTTCAACTCATCAAAATTATTCATGATTGAGGATTGATTATTGTTGATGTATAAATTTGGTGCATCTTTTACCTCCACACGTTTTAACGGTAAATTTATCAATTTAGACAAAGGTAGTAGTTTGAAAAAAAAAAGAAAAAGAAAAAGAAAAAGAAGAAGAAATTTGATCTACTATTTACCACACAGGGTCTAATGTTTAAATTGGATATTAAAAAATAGTAGTGTAACGTGCCTTTAAGTTTAGTAAATATATAAATATTAGTTACCTTTGTAGACTTAAAAGAATATAATTATATGAGGTTTGATCTCGAATTTTTTAGCTTATCTTTGGATAAGGTCGAAATAAGTTAGAGATTCATGCTTCTATTTGGTGATTCTCTCACCTTAGCCTCGACCAGTTTGGCACTAGCTGAGACCTTATGCTATGAATCTAGTTTGTTTCCTATTTAGTTTTGATTTTAAGCCTCTTTAGCAATTTAAGGAATTTAACCTATCTTTATATGACTAATTAGAACTTAGGTTATTAAGCATGCAAACCTTTTGATTAAATAGTGACTTTTTTCTAGTTCACATGACTTCCCATTTTCAGGCCATTAGTCCCATATTCCCTTATAATTATGTGGTATATTTTTTCTAACTTTCTCAACATTATGATCCAACTTGAATGCTAACTTAAGTAACCTATTAAGATTAACGACTAATCACTAAACTCAATAAGAAAAATAGCATAAGGAAATGGATGACCATGTGAACTAATTTTGCTAAAGTTAACTTATTCTTTTTAGGGCATCTACCAAAATTAAACCCTTAAAGAATTTAGCTTATAAAGAAAAGAAAACCAATTTTTATTAGCACAAAATGAACAATGAGTTGAAAGAAATGAACAAAAAAAAAAAAATAATAATAATAATAATAATGAATAAATAATAAGACATCAAATAAGAATTCTGGAAAAACATCGCTTTTCGACCCTTGTGACAATCTACACACTATCTAAAAGTGCTTGCTTAGTTTAAAGCAACTCTACATAATACTTAGAGCAACACTAAACTAGAAGCATAGCATCACGATGCTCTCGAATTGGAGAATCAGGTCAGTGTCACTCGAACTTACGAGATGCCAAGGGTTGATGGTATTAGTAATGTTGCAATGCCAAATTTAGGTCAGACCCTTTGGGCACTTGTCCAACCCCCTCCCCTGATTCTCTCTTCCACTTTCTCTATTTTTTAGTCTTTTCTTTAGTTTTTTTTTTCCTTATAATCGAGTTGAACGATGTCATGTTTTAACTTTATCGTCTTGCTGGAAAGGTAAGGTTTTCCATTTTCAAGTCTAGAGGATTGGATGAACCCAAATTGAATTTTGTGAGGATTGGGCTTAATTTCATATCTTCGTTGCAAGTATTATTTAGTCTATGTTTTAACCATTTAGCATGTGTTTAATAATTGGATCGACACCCTAATTATGAATGCATGTCTAATATCTAATAAATGATGTATGATCCATAATCGTCGTTCTATCATTTGCCTAAGTAGCAAGAATCGAGTTGTGTGTGTCTTTTCGTGGCTAGCTTTTTCGAAGTTACATAGCTTGCATGATTGATTTAGGACTAAAGAAGAAATCGATTAGTTTATTTAGATTTTTCTGAAGAATTAATCGTGTCGATATTCCTTGTGACTTATTATAGGAGTTAGATTAATATGGAATGCTTCTCATTCCCAGTTAGTTTCAATCTTAGTTTAATTAAGATATAAATCTTAGGTAACGTATTTGGAAGCTTGATTCTATTTTTCTTCATCAACTAGATCGTGTGCTTATGATTGACTATAGTAGAACTCCTATGATCAAATTTGCAATTTGGGTGATGACATTCCTTCAAACTAGACTGTTAAATGACAAATGACCCAATTTTTTAAAAAAATGTTAAATGCTCCTTTACTGATGTCATGACCACGTGAATTTACGGTATTGCCCTTCCTTTTTCTTTCTCCTATTCTTCTCCGGTGTGAGAAATCTTCCTCTGCACGTCGTCTTCTTCTTCTCCGGCAAGATGAGTCCACAAGAGCAGCTTCGAGGCGACCAACTCTGGTGAGCAAGAGACGAAAGAGAGGATTGATTTTGTGAGTGAGGAAATAAAGAGAGAGCAAGATGAGCTAAAGCGAGAGACAATGATTTGTGGGTGAAAAAAAGAAGAGAGGGCAAGTGACAGTGATTTATAAGATAAAAAAGAAGAGAGAGTGAGACGAACGAGAGCAAGAGCGAGATTGCTTTTCCGCATGTGCACGAGTATATTTTGGTAATTTCACCTGAATTCAATGTTAGCAAAGGGTCACTCGACATTTTTTTTTTTAAAAAGGGGTCATTTCACATTTTTTTCTCTAATTTTTGGGTCATCCATCCGACGAACCCTAGATTATTTAGTGAGATTGCTCATCTATCCCTTTTAATTTCATTCTTTTATCTTTTTGTCTTTATCATTCCAAACCACTCTTTACTGCATTAACTTGAGAATTAGCTTGTGAGAACCTAGGCTCTCTATGGTGCGATCTAAACTTTCATTTGGTGATTGAAGGCTTCGAAAACTTCGATCATAGACCTTCACTTAGATGAGGCTGGGCAACGGTCCAATCGTGAAGGTTGATCTTAGGGACCAAGGATGTTTCACTAAACTCACAATGCTTCTAGGACAATGATCTTAATTTTTTTTTTCATCCTTATCCAGTTAATGATTTAGAACCCTACTCATTTTGAACTCTCATTTATTCATTCTATCAAAATTCATCATCTTCACTGTTGATTTGCAAATCTAGATAGAGAAGATTAATTCGTTCAAGCGAACACGTCAAATTATAATATAAAAACAATTTGGAATCAAGTATAATCCACAAGATCAAATATCAATTAGTTATTGCAACTACTTGCCAAATTTTCAAGTTCCTAAATTAATCTAAATACACAAATGAAGTGAATTTCAATGTATAACAATTCTAGGGTATTGACTAGATCAATGGATTATGTAGATTAATTGAACTCTCAATTAAATTAGAAACGTATCAAACACATGACTTTAGAAATCTAAATTTCTCATTCCTCACACTATGCAATTAAACGACATAGCATGGTTTTAATATAGTTTCTAGTTGTTAGATATTGTGTGGTTCACAATATTTGTTTAAGTGTAGTAGATGTTACCTGAGATGTCTCTGCATTGGTGGTTTTCTGAAGAAGGGATGTTCTCCGGAAATGCTAATTCTAAAAAATAATTTCTTTATCTAATTTTTTCCTTTTGTAGTATTATTTGTAGATCTTTTTTTATTTTTTTTTTGGTGACAACTTTGAAAGTCAGGGTTGCTCGTCCATGTATCCATTGTGCATATTCAAAGGACATCTAATCCTTTGACTCGGGTTGGCAATTTTGTTTTAAAATGCAACATTGTGCTTTACTATTGTGAGTGTTTGATCGCAATTGTAGGATGGAGAAAGAGTTTTATTGCATGGAAACGTACTATGAGTTGCTTATTGCTTGTGTATTGTGATTCATTTGAGAAGGTTTTCTCGAGCTTAGGAGCCTAAGCTATTTGAGCAAAGGGGATTTTGTTCTATGTAAGAAGGATATAATTCTAGTGAGAAGGAGTCTCACAACTTAAGGGGAGCTTAATCTAACCGAGAGGATGTCTCAATCTTAGAGGGAGCCTAAGACATTCTTCATTAATACCATAATTTAGGGGGAGCCCGAGTTACCGCGAGAGGGATCTCAAATATATGGGGAACCTAGGTGAATGGTTGAGTGATTGAGCTTTTGGGAGTCACTATAATTGTATAACTAATACAGATAAGTAATATGGTAAAAATTACTAACTCGATGTTTGACCCACCAACTTTAAATGTTGGTGGAGTTGAGTTGATTTTTTTACCAACTCTCCCTCTAACACACCCCGACTTTCCCTCCCTCTGATATTTTTAGTAGCTTTACCTATCAGCCACCGTCGGCGACTACTGCTACCAAACTTCCACGATCACTCGCATGGTCAACTTCGAAAACCAACTCGGGGCTTTGACAACTATCTTCGACGAAAACTATGCCTTCACACAAAGTAACTCTGATGACCACCTTGATACTGCTAACTCTGATGACCAACTCCAAACTCCCATAACCACCTCCCATGACCACCTTTGCACAAGCAACTTCAGCGACCACTTCGCGTAGCCAACTCCGATGACCAACTCCAAGCTCCGACAACCACCTTCGGCGACCAACTCTAAGGACCATTTAGGCTCCAACAACTACCTTTAATGACAACACTCCAATTAAGACCATCTTTGATGATCAACTCCAATGACAACCACTTTTTACAACCAACACTAACATTGACTTCATGTGACCAACTCCAACGAAGACTACCTCTTACTTGTAGGCCCTAAACTAATTGCACAATTCCTCTAATAATTAGCTTGAAGTTCATTAGTTTTAAATTCGAAGTCAATTTTTTATAATCCAAAATTTGTTTAATTATTGGGGAACAATTTGTGATATATTGAATATCATTCATTGCTCTGCTTTTCTTTACATGTACATAAACATTTTTGTGGACATTATTATTTTATTTGTAAGTGACAAGTTAGACATAGCGACAAAAACTAACCATAAAATATGTTTGGAAAAAACGAGTTTGCACAAAAAAAAAAAATCATTTTGTTATATTGGTGTAAAATGTAAAGAATGAAACATTTACACAAAAAAGGAAAAAATCATTAACTATAAAAATTGAAATTCATATTTCACAAATGACAAAACATAATATAAGAATTGTCTTTTTCCTTTTTGAATTAACATTATGGTTGAGTTAAAATTAATTGAGGGTTAATGGTTAAAGAAAATGTTCATTTTCTTCGAACATGACATGACTTTGGGGATGTAGAGCAAGTTGTTATGCAATTGAGTGTTCAAATTGTGTGGTGAAAATATATTATATTTTTCAAGAAGGAAAAACAAAAAATTGTTCAATTTTTAAGCTTCTTCAATATTCATGCTGAAGGATAAGTAGTTGTGAAAAGTTTTCATTTGTTTGGAATATGTTTGGTGTTTAGGAATGCAAAAAAAAAAAAAAAAAATATATGTAATATAATTGAGTATTCAAAAATAGAATTAAAAATTCGTGCTCAGTATATGTTTATGTTATAGAAATTTGTTATGTTTTAAGAATGGAAAAAAAATTAAGCGTTTTTAAGTGTTAAAATTTTTAGTAAACTATGTGTGTAATTGGAAATTTAAAAAATAGCCAAAAAAAAAAAAAAATACAAGACAATCAATATTATTTAAAAAAATTGCACTACATACTCCAACTCAACTTTA
Organism: Benincasa hispida; assembly: GCF_009727055.1. NCBI lineage: Eukaryota > Viridiplantae > Streptophyta > Magnoliopsida > Cucurbitales > Cucurbitaceae > Benincasa > Benincasa hispida. The sequence goes on along the minus strand of NC_052350.1, from coordinate 56,916,605 downwards.
CACCTAAAAAAATAGACTTTTTGACTCAACTAAACTCAGCTAAGCACTAGAAACACAAACATCCAATTCAACTCTACACTGCCTCAAATATAAACCATCGAACTCCGTAGATAGTCTAACTTCTTAAATACCATTCAACTCAACTCAACTCTACACATCAAATGCCTTTTTACACTATTATTCAGATTTCTAAGCTTACAGTATTTTTAACGAGATTATATGAAACCAAAGCCATAATTTCCCTTTTATAGAGTTCTTTGAAGTCCGTCATTTTCTTAAACCATCTTCTAATAGTTTGTCAAAATTCCTACATGTAATTATTCAAGAATTTCATCACAAAAAAAGATAATAGATGTTTTGGTGATAATTTTGAATGAAAGAAAAGCTGAGTTATGCGTTGGTTTAATAATTGATATCAATTACCACTGATATCATATGTCTGTTATTAAAATTATGCTTAACACACGACCAAGGTATGGTTTTTAATCCAAGCAAAAAGACAAACAATATCAACCATAAAACTTGACAAGCCCAAAGATTTTATGACAGCAATGGGCAAGAAAGAATAACAGAATATTCACTTAAACATGTGAATATTCAAACAAACTCACACTTGGTTTATTTCTTTATTGTTTTTCCTGTGATAAAGAAATCAAAAGCATAGTTACTATGCAGGTTTTCTTAATTACATCATTATTTTTATATAAAGTTGTGGTGGGTTGTTTTGAATATAAACTTTTGTTAAACATTCAACTTTCTTTTTATGAACAAATTTCATAAATATCAATGTTCTGTATATAGTTGGTGACATGTTTAATGTGTAAAGCCTCAAAATTATCGATTTTGAGTCTAAAATGTCTTAAACTTATATATTCTCTTTAAAAACAAAGTTTACCAACATAATTGATTGAATTTCAAATTTTTGTCTACAAGGTCCATCAATTTTTTAAAAATGCCAAACATGCCTTTTCACACAAGATTTCAACAAAGAAATTTAATTTGTATAATAAACTTGAATTTGTATTGATTTATATGTGGGTGTAGTGCAATCTCTAATATTTATCCTCTGATTCTTTATATCAAAGTAAACTTGTTCTGAATAGTTTTGTAGCTTGTTCTCGATATTGATTTGACTTGAGGACTTTGCACCATATTCTCGAAGTTATAGTTATTGAGTTTGTGAGTTGTTTGATCATTGAAATACTTTTCGTCTTCAAAAAGTATTTCATTCTCAAGAGTTTGAAGAGTCTTTACGTTTGTTGTTTCTAAATTCTCTGTGAATTTGCCTCTTAGAATTTCCAATGGTGCCTCTAAATCCACATCTAAAATGGTGGCTTTTCATTTTTTTTTTTCTTTTGTTGCTTCTTCTATTTTTGCATTTCCCCAAATTTTTAATAGAAAAATACACTTATGGTCTCTAAAAATTGGTTTACGTTGCGTTTGGGTCATTCAGTTTTTAACCTCAATAATTTTACTCCCAAGTTTAGCTCTTAATAGAACCCATGGTCCCTCGAGGGGAGATCTATTTTGGGGACTCTCAGTTTGAGAGAGCGAGATTACAACAAGATTCTAGAGGTCTTAGGTGCGGGATTTTGTTAGAGAGAGTTTGAGAGCTTGAAGACAAGAGTCAAGAGCTCAGAGAACAATTTACCTCAGGGGTGGAGTCAGATAACTTTTCCTACACTTTCCCTTGTCTTTAATTTTCTATGAATTTTTGTATTGTAATTACGATTCTATCTATGGAAGCCATATCATTGGCGGTTTCCCTTAGTTACAGGGTGACGATGTAGTTTCTGGACCATTGTTGTTTTAATTGCATTACCTTGAATCCAATTTTTGTCAATTACATTTCTAACGTGCTTCCTCTTAATGTTGTTGAGTGCTTGATCACCATTTGATTGATTTCTTGATTTATTGTCTTTCTCGAGAGAGGACTTTAGGCTAGATCTCACATGTTACACTATTGTTCCATTATGCACGAGAGTGACAGGGGAACAATAGAGATTAGTGACGAAGAGTTGGAGTGTCATACTTAGCTAATTACAAAGAGATTTGGGTTAATAACTTGGCGTAAGAAAAGGTTGAGCTTGAGAGAGGAGACGTGGAACAACATGGAAAAATGAGTGGTTTGGAGAGGAAAACAAAGAATCTCTGTTTTAGATAGTGTGCATAGTTGAAGGCAAGCACGTGTATGTGTACATACTTTAAGTTTAATATAAAGCATTTGATTGATTGAGGTGCGCTAATCTGTTCTCATAAGTACATTAGGGTTTAAGACGATTGAAGATTGAAAGCAAGTCACTTCATGTATGATTGATCAATTCACATATTAAGCATTCTAGATCACCACTACATCGTTTCAAGTCCCAATTTTCGTATAGGATTCTAAATGATTTCTACTTAATGATAGTTTTGAAATGTTTATGAAAGATCAATGACAATACTCCACTGTTTTTTACAACTAACTGAATTTTATGGGCAAAACAATCACAAGAAAGAAGCATTAGTAGAGCTGAGTTGATATGTTCTTTACCAATAATCATTACAAGAACACTCTCCAGTAGCAAAATGATGGAAACGATTTCTGTCTCTTACAATGATTTTTCTTTGAAAAACCTTGGAAACAAGCTTCAAAGCTTGGTGACAGTCCTTACAAACCCTCAGATTCTTAGTAATTCTAAGCATTTCCCCTGCTTTAGTTTTGAGCAACCCAAAAGCAATGGCCAGTTTCTCACTATGGTAATAAACAGGATTATCCTTCTCCTCCTCAATTCCATTCTCTGCTACATATCCTTCAGTTCTTATATATTCTAACATATCATTAAGTTTAGCATAAATTTCCTTTGCTTCAGGATGATTCCTTCCTCCTGCTATAAATTCATACACCACACCTTCCAATTCAATCATGGAAACTCCAGCAGCCTTCTTCACTTCTCTATCATTCATTAACTTTCTTACTTCTGCAACACCTTCCCATCTACCTGCCTCGGCGTATAGATTTCCGAGTAGTACGTAACGCCCGCTATTTGTAGGCTCTAGTTCTATCACTCTCTTCCCTATTTCCTCTCCCAACTCTATGTTCCCATGAATTTTACAAGCTCCAACAAAGGCACCTAACACACCTACATCAGGACTCATGGGCATCTCATTTATGACCTTCATTGCTTCCTCCAACATCCCGGCTCGTCCGTACAAATCAACCATGCATCCGTAATGCTCAGCTCTGGGTTCAAGACCGTACACTTGAGTAAAATGACAGAAATAGTATCGCCCCTTTTCGACTAATCCAGAGTGGGCACAAGCACTTAGTACATTAAGGAAGGTTATGTTGTCTGGTTTCACCGTTTTGGTCTCCATCTCTTTAAAAAGTTCAATAGCAGCCTCTCCTTTCCCATGCATAGCCATCCCTCCAATCATACAATTCCATGAAGAAATCCCTTTTTCAGGTAAATGAACAAACACTTCAAAAGCACAATCCAAACAACCACATTTACAATACATATCAATCAATGTAGTTGCAAGTTTTGAATCCAATTCAATCCCATTTCTCTTAATGTATCTATGTATCCATTTCCCTTGTTCAAGTGCTCCTAATCCTGTACAAGCTGATAACATACTAGCAGCCACATATTTCTCCAAAACAACTTTCTCTAATCTCATCCTATTAAACAAACTAAATGCCTCATGAAATCTATTGTTTTGAACAAAACAAGATATCATAGCATTCCAAGAAGCAGAGTTATGTTCAGGCATCGACTGGAAAACTCGTAAACCTTCATCTACAAATCCCAATTGAGCATACCCAGTAAGCAAAGTAGTCCAAGCTACAACATCAGGTAACTCAATACAATCAAACACCCTTCTAGCTTCTTCCAAGGATTGAAAATTAGCATACATATGAATCAAATTGTTGTTCGTAAATCTATCTGTTGTGAAACCAAATTTAACAACATGGGCATGAATTTGTTTCCCTTCTTTGACAGCATTATCAATACAGCAAGCACGAATTAAAGAAGGGAATGTGAATTTATTGGGAAGAACAGAGTTATGAAGCATTTGCAAATACGAAAGTAAGGAAGACTTAGGGGATTCGGACTGTAAGTAACCTCTAATTAAAGTATTGTAAATAAAAGCATCTGGGTAAGGGATTGAATTGAATAAAAGAAGAGCATAGTGAAGATCTCCATACTTGGAAACAGCACAGAATTTGATGAGACGGCCGATTGCATTATTGTCTGTAGAGAGGCCGAAACGGATGATTTGGGAGTGAAATTGCTTGAGCTCAGACATTGATGAGCATGAATTGAGGGCGTGGAAGAGGGGTGATGGGTTAAATTTTGGGGAGTTGGGAAGAGATGCAGTGGGATGAAGGGGAAGAAGTGAAGCCATTTTTGGCCAGAGAATTCACAATTTTCCTTCAAAAACAGGGAGAAAAAGTAATAAATGGATAAACCGTATATATGACTTTGGGATTTTGTTATAAAAAATACCATTTTTGTGAAATAATTGTATAGAGAGCCCATTTATAAGGGTTCAAATGAAATTTAACCCTAAATTTGAAAACTAATTAAATTTGGTCTTCTGTTGATGTCACCACTGCATGAAATTACCACTTTAATCCTAATGACATTCTATCTCCTTTGTTTTTGCATATTTTTGTATTTTTTTGCATTTTTTCTTCTTCAATCTACATTTTTTTTTTGCGATCATCTTCTTCTTCTCATTTGCATTCTTCTTCTTCCACCACTTCTGGTTGGTTCTGCGTTGGTCTTCTTCTCCCGTTGCGATGATTTCTTTTACGAATCGGGGAGCGCGAGCAAGGATCGGAGAGCACAAACGAGAATTGGGAAGCACGAGCGAGGATCAGGGAGCATGAGCAAGGATCGAGGAGTGTGAGCAAAAATCGGGGAGTGCAAAAGGAGTGCGAGCAAGAATCGGGGAGCCGAGCGAGAATCGAAGAGTGCAATAAGGAGCGAGAATGGCTTCGAGCAGTGGCCCTAACACGCCTATGGGGTCAAGTTGGTAACTTCACATGAAGTTGATGTAAGCAGAAGGTCATTTCTCATTTGTTTTTTTGTTTTGCTTTATTTATTTATTTAATTTTTTTATGATTATGCCATTTTTCATTTGGGCCCTGAAATGTACCTAAAATGTGCATTTATTACTCTTGATGATAATTTTTAAGGGATTTGATGTGTTTGTTAGTGATTTTAGGGTTATGTTCGAGATATCAATTCAATGTTAAAATGAGCCAAAAAGAGCCTAAATATATTCAAATAAGTCAATCTCGAGCCATATATTGAAATAAGGGAAGAAAAGAGAAAGAAATCGATAAATGTAAAACAAGAGGGCAGTGCATCCACTATGCTGCCCCATATGCATCAGACCAGAGAGCAGCACAAGGCGTGCAGTGCACTTGCGCTCCTTAGAGCGCAACCCTACGATTCGACAAAATGGTGCATTGTAGCGACACTCTCTTAAAGCATAATGATGCTAGGTTATTTTTGAAAAAAAATTGCATTTTGTGAAAACTTTGTCTATTTAACCCAAAGTTTTTGGCTAGTCTCCACATTGAATTTTGGAGTTTTTGAGGCCTAGAGAGAGGGTTCAGAGAAGAATATGGAGTTTTCTTGATGCCGAAGAGATCGAAGAATATTCAAGAGTACAAGCAATTGTATTTAATAATGCCTTTGATGAATTCTTAAGTTAAATTCTTAAACACTTTATTTCTTGAATGATATTTTGCATTTACACTTTCTAATATGATTGTTTTAATGCTTTTGAATATTTGATCAATATTTGAATGATTCCATGATTTAAATCTTGCTTTGGCAAGTAAGTTTTAGATTAGATCATGCATGTTCGACAATCATTTAAACACACTTGAAGTAGTTAGATAATGATAGAGATTGTTGATGAAGAGTCTTAACGCCATGGTTCTTAATTTGGTTTTAAGAAATTAGTTATCAATTATATTTGCATGAAAAAAAAATTGTGTTCAAAAGATTCAATCAGATTAAAGACTTCTAGATCTAGGTGTTGTGTTAATTACTTCAAGAGTACAGACAATTGTGTTTAATAATGCCTTTGAGGAAATCTATGCCCCTAAAACGTCACTAGTTCGATAATCTTCATATTCGATTATATTTATTGCATTCTAGATTAGTTTAATTTGTTTCCATCGAATTTGGTCCCCTAAATAAAATTAGAACAATCTCTGAATAGATAAAAGATTAATTGGTCCAATTCCTTGAGGACGATACTCGACCAAGGCCATTTTAACTATATTATTACTCGACGCATCCACTTGTGTTTGTTATCAAGTTTTTGGTGCCGTTGTTGGGGAATTGACTTTTGATTTTATTTTAATATTCAATAGATTTGACTAATCTTAATTTAGGATGTACATTAGTTTAATTTTATTTTTATCGTCTTCTGAATTCTTGTTTGATTTTTTCTTTTGTTTGTTGTTTTGAGTCTTTCTTTGGCTGATTAATTGTGGTATTTGTATATCATGTCTTATAGTTTTGAGTGGTCGTATGGGGGGTTTCAACCCAACCTTGGTTCAACACCATCACCACCACCTTTCAATTCTGACCCTTACCCTTTAAGTTATCCTTCCTATATGTATGAAAGTTACAATCCACCCCCAATAGAGAAGAAATATTTCCTAGAAGATGTGTAAAAGAGTATCTCTTAAAATATAAGGTGGAGAGTTTCATTAGAGAAGAGAGAGAGAGGTTGTCTAGAGTAGAAGCTCAAGTGGTGAAAAATGAGGCCGCCCTAAACCAGATTGTTAATCAACTTAGTCTAATAGTTGATACACTTAGAGCTTTGAGTGAGGAGAATACTTCTGATACCACCAAGATAGGGGAACCTAGGGTTATGCACTTTGATGATGAGGATGAATTGGAGGGAGGTGAGTCAATTCAAGATGAGGGTTGTGATATTGAAAGTGAAGTTGTACCTAATTTTTATTAGGAGACTCAAGAGAATAAGGTTGAAATACCTAGTGTGCCACCTCTAGAGTGTTCTCATCATGGATCCTTCTCTCTCTTATGAATTTTGTCAAGTAGAGTCAACCAAGGAGTCAGTTTGTGAGAATAAGGAGGATCTTCTTATCTTTGTTGATTCTTTCCTTACATATCATGAGCCTTGTCAACAGTTTTCTTATTTTTTCTAATTTTGAGTCTTCTACTTTTTACTTTCTTTATATGAAAAATGAAAAAAATATTTTTCTGTTGTCAGGAGCCTAGGAAAAAATGGAAAGCCTACTTAACTTAGTAGGTTACATTGATTCAAACAAGAAGTGAAAAATGGGAGAATTTTTATGCCCCTTGATCAAATTCTCCCTTGTGCTTCTTGGTAGGCAGCCCAGGCTTTTTAGTTGCTTATTGTTATTTTAGTTATTTCGTTTCTTTTATCTTTTTAGGTTGGCGTCTATGATAGTCTTTTTTTAGTCTCTCTTATAAGAGCCTATTGGCAACATAAAGTACTCTTGCCACCAACCTATTTTGGTGGACTCCCGCACACTCCCAGGCTTGTATTACCTTCTTTGAGTGATTGTTCTATTCCTTTTAATGCATTGGGGACAATGCATCATTTTAAGTTTGGGGTGGGAGACATACTACATACTTTTATGTTTGAGTTGTTTTTATCCTGTTATGCATGTTAATTAGAAAATTATTGATGTTATGCATGTTAATTTTAATGAGTTATTTGGAATAGTTTTTTCGATTTTTTAGTAGATATGATACTGAGAAAGTTATATGTATGCTTTTGATGATGATTGCCTATGATGTATTTGGAATATGCATGTTAGATGATTTGCTGTGGAAATAGGATAGCATACACTTGAGTTATGATTTGTTTAAGTCCCTCTTGAAATTTTCCATATTTTGAGTACATAGTCACTTTAATTTAGAACCTTTAAATGAATAAAGAGTTAATTTGAGTCAATTTGGTTGTCACCTCAAAAGGCCCCATCGGTTAGTGAGTTTTCTTACATGATAGTTTGTAATGTGATACTATGAGAAAAGAAAAGATTGTATTCACCTGTTGAAAAAGTTATTGTGCACAAAAGAAAGAATGGAATAATAAAATATCTTAAAAGAAAGAGTTGAGGGGAAAAAAAAATATAAACTTGTAATGTGTATGTATGGATAGGGGTAAAAAGAGCTGCTTTTACTGTGATCAGTTAGGATGCATAGGAATTGACTAGGTACGAGTCCCTGTAGTGAATGCGTGATAGCTAGTGCCCCTAAGTAAAAGAATGCAAGTTAGGAATCCATTTAGTGAGTTATTTCAGGCATTTTAGTTTATATATTACTTTCTTGAATGTTTTGATGCTTGATGATTGGTGCATGATGCTAGAGTAAGGGAAAAACTAGAGAAGTTAAATTTAATCTAAAGTTGGTTTCTGAGTTTTGAATTGAATGTGACTTGCATATACACACATAGGGGATGAAAAGATTTGGTCTTAAAATGTTGTAGCAATACATGTACTTGAATGTTTCTACTTATGGATCTAGCATGTTATTCTAACTATTAAGGCATGAATTAATTGCATGTATGTTTCAAATCTTCCCTACAATCTTATTTTATTTATAAAAAAATTATCTATAAGGGACCTTTGTCTTAGGACAGTTTTGTCCAAACTGGGGTATTTACGCTGAGGAAACGGAACACCCCTACCTGAGAACTGACCTAAAAAATGAATTAGATAAATTTTTTATAAGCATACAATGAGTGATTAATGTTTATTAAAGTGTTTAATGAACATAAATCAACGTTGTTAAACTATCCAACATAAATATTACATTGGGCAAAGTTAACAAACACCCAGTAAAAATTATTAGCCAAATTTTTCTAAGTTAATCAACCCTAGGTAAAACACTCAGTGGGAAGAAAATATTGTATATGATACTTCAATTTCCTCTTATGTTTCTCCTATATAGTTCACACCGTGAGATCTATGCTCGACATTGAGACATCATTGCTTATGTCCCCCTATGGGTGGTGTTTGCATAGGTCAATAACAAGGTGAATGGAAAGAGTATTTATAGTCAGTGGGAGAGGGACTTGCATCAACATATCCCATTGTTGGGATTTGTGTCCTAATTCTCCCGAAATCTCATAGTTTGTAAACTTTATATATATTGTTATGAATAAAATAAGAGTTATTTTATTTGTATTTACTCATATCCAATAAATAAAGATCCGTGGTTATTATATGTAAACTTAAGCATGTATATGAGATATACAAGTGGATCATGCCTTAAGTAATAACCTAAAAGTTCTGTAGTATACGGATTAAGGAGGGATACCTTATCCTGGTGACACTACGGATACGACTCACTTTGTAGAGGTTTACAAGTGTTATGAACTACTACAGATGGTCTGATTCTGACCATTCATGTGGAGACATGCGAGTGGAGGTGTCCTATACAAAGAGTTTATATACGATCAGACCACGGCGGCGCCCTGAAAATGAGTGAGTATCTAACTATGTTGAAACGATATGCTGATGGTCTTGCCCTTGCAGGTTCCCCTGTCTCCTCCTCTGATCTTACTTCACAAGTTCTAGCTGGCCATGATAAGGAGTATAATTCAGTCGTAGTAGCAGTCCAAAGCAAAGGAACAACACGTTGGTCTGATTTGCAATCTGATTTACTGTCATATGAGAAGAGGCTTGAATATCAACTTGCTATTAAAATAGGAATCATTGGAATGGCTAATGTTTCACTCTCACCCAGCCCACCCTCAACCAATATTGTGCATAACAACTCAAGTTCTTCAGCAAACACCTATCGCAGTTCTTATGGAAATACTCAACCATCAAATTCAGGGGTGGGGGAGGCCATAACAGAGGACGTGGTGGATAGAATAATGCATTCACAACCAGACCAACCTGTCAAACTTGTGGAAAACTTGGTCATACAGCTGACATTTACTATTTCAGGTATGACAAGAAGTTTAATAACCCCAGACAGACACATACTCGTATTGAATCTACTTAGCTTCCACCAAACAGGAATTAAGAACATAACACCTCTGTTCTCCTTATTCACTCAACTGTGGCCTCTTCTCATGCTGCTAACGCCAAACCTTTCCATATTAGCCCTGAAGTGGCCTTACCTCCTTTAGCCAACGCATATCCCTCAATTTGCATGTATTCTCATGCATCCACCTCACCTTGTTTGAAGGCCAAGACATCCCTTAGTTAGCCACATGTCCGAATGAGTTAGCAACTCAACCTTGCTCTCCAAGTTTCCCTTTGTCATCGCATCCTTCTACATCTCTATCCATTAAACAGAAGACAGGACGCCAAAGTAGACTCCGAAGTGGGAAGCGCGGGCAAGGTCAACTACTTATTGTATTACAGTATTACACAAAGGAGCTCACTCAGGAAAGGCCACTTATTGGTGCCTAAGTAAAGAAAAGAGTTACTTTCATTACAGAAAGAAGACTGAAAACCCTAAAAGAGTGCTTAGTCCTTAGGTTTTTATCCCGATTGCTTCCCAGAGGGAGTAGGAAAGGCAGCGGTTTGACTTCTAATATGCTAAAAGGCTTTCTTTAATCACCTACGTTCAAGGGGAAATCCTTAAATTACTCCTGTAAGAGTAGAGACAGAGAATGAATTTCTTTAGGGTTAAAGAGATCAATCCTAGTTGCTTTCGTTCGTGAACTCTCAACTGGGAAATTGTTAAGAGAAGAAGTATCAACGAGATCGGTAGTATATTCGTTATAAAAAGATTATGATTCATTCCCTTCAGCTCCAAGAAATAATATACTTAACTAACACATTAGTTCTATTGCTTGATGTGAGTATTGAACAGGGTATAGATAATTAGAGAGAAAATTCAGATGCCAGGGTGGATCCTACTCCGTATTTACCAGCGAAAAGGGGCACCCAGATATAGATATGCAATTTCCTTTGGCTTTGTCAAGAGCTGGATTTGAACCAACTTCTTGTAGCAAAAGACAGTCCCAGCGAAATACCTTTCATTCTGATCGTGACTGAAAAAAGAAAAAAGAGAAAGAAGCGACTCTCCGGTCGTTCCCTTTTTCTTATTTCACCTATTTTCCCTTGATTCTGTTACAAGGATGAATGAAACTTCTCGTTCGAATTAGCTCATTGATTCTTCCTATTTCTCTTTCTTCGATAATTACATATCTTAAAGCTCCTCCCCTATTGGTCGAGTGGCTTCGCTTCTTGTAAACTAGTCCGAACGAATGCTTAGTTTGCCTTTCTGAACAAGGGGAAAGAACTGCAACTCAATCATTTCTTATTCTTCCTCTTTCTCTTTCTTCGGAAATTGAAGATTGAAAGGAAACCCAATTGAACATCTTTAGCTCGTAAACTCTTTCTCTATTACCGCAATTTCTCATTCTCATGGGGTCAGATGAAATGGAACAACGCATTCTCCCTATTTGGAGAGCTGTTTCGCTCCTCGTAAACCTTGATTCTTCCTCTTTCTGTTACTTTTACCTTTATCTCTTTCTGATTCCTATTTTACCTTTTTCTTCTCAAACATTCCTGTAAAGCTCATTTACTTATCCCTCTCGGTAAAGCTGATTCGCTAGTCTTTACCTCTTCTAAAGTAATATCTTTACCTTTTCTCAAGTAATAAAAGACAAGGTCGAGCGAGAACTGAGAATTGATTCACAGCAGACGGATGAAAGAAAGAGAGAAAGAAGCTACTCCTCGGCCTTGATGAATTTACCTTTCTCTTATGTTCTGGTATTTCATCCATCGGTTGTTCAATCAGTCATTCCCTGTATCAAATGAAATTCCTCAACTTCTGACACTTATCGTACTTATTCCAACTAGCAACTCAATCAATTCTTCTTTCACAAGGAATGCAAATTGATCTTGACCTCAAATTCATGAAACTGATCATTTCTTCTCCTCTCTCTATTGGTTGGTCGTTCCCTACAACTCAATCATTGAAGATTCAGGCTCAGATTCATGAAACTTATTATTTGACCTTTTCTCAAGTAAGAAAAGATAGAATGGAAAGAAAAGGGTCGAGCTGATTCAATTCCCCAACTTCTCATTGTCTCCGTCACTCTTTCTCAGGTTTACTTTATAATCTCTGAACCCTTTGTTGAATTGAGTAAGAGAAGAAAAGGGAAGGAGAAGTATCTTCTTCGGTGGATCCCTCTTGTTCCGGTTTAGTCCCCTTCGTTTCAGAAGTGGTTATTATATGCAAACTATTCTAGATTGACTTAACTTAAAGAAAGGTGATTCGTCTCTTTATATAACGCCGTTGATACTTGATACTTACATCTCACTTTAATGACCATAGGTGACATGACCTTAATCCTGAGTGTTTTGGGAACTTCTGCCTTTGAGGGCGGTACTTTGATTAGTATGGGTGAGAGTGGCCAGATTGCCAACTTAACAAGCCTACCTTTTTGGGGATTTGTCTGATTGAGGAGTTGGGAACTCAGTTACACAAGATGGAATTTACTCCTTCCCCAAAGTAGGGGTAAGTAGATAGATTGCTCCCTTAAGGGTTGATTCCAGGTCTTGAACATAGTGGCCATATCCTCTTTTTGGAAGAGAAGACTCAGTCATAGTAGGACTATGACTTATTGTTCATTAGAGGAATGAGTGGTACTTAAGAAGTTAGATATAACTACAGGGAAAAAATGGTAAATTGACCCAACTGTACTTACGAGCGATCTCTGAAGAGTTATCACACTGTTGATTGGTTGATATGGACACAGAAATATATCTGTAGTGAGAAGAGTGTAGCTATCAATTTTTAGTGGAGTGCGCGGAAGTTAACGGATGGTGGATCCTATGACTAAAGAGTTTAGTCAGTTATTCACGTACCGTTGGAGCTTCAAGCTACAGGTTCATAAAGTCACCTTGGTAGTTCAGTGGATTCAAGTTGAGAATCAATTCTTGAGTTAGCTTGAAATGTTCAAATTAACATAAGGAAATTCAATTATATATGATATAACTGGTGTGATATATGAGATACATCAAGTGGAAGATTAATATAAATATGATTTACATTAAGTATCATAAAATAGAAAAATAACTATGGTTTGTATGTTTCATGAGATGAAATATCAAAACTATAGGTTATAAATATAATATAGGAAGTTGGTTATCATATTTATTTATAATAATATTAATTATTTGATAATTAAATCTTTTTCTCTAATAACCGATTGAGTGAGAGGTTATTAGTAGTTTTATGATAACCATGAGATAAAAAGAAAAATTGTTTTCCTAATATTAGAAGTTACTTCATTCAGAAAGAACTAACGGTAAATGCTATCAAGTGAAAGTGTTTCACTAAGTGAAAACTACAAAGACTAAATGATCGTGGAGTTTGACTATATGATAGTTCATCAGTTGATCATAGCTAAACGATTGCATGGCTTTGTCTATACGATAGGCTGCCATTTACTAAACGATCGAACACATCGTTTATACGATAGATGCTTCTTATCTCCCACTTGCTCGATTGTCTACATAATTGTTGTCCTCCAGACTCTTTTTGAAACAAAGATCATATAGAGCCCACAATTCCTGGATTCTCACATCGAGAATACTAAGGTAACCATTGTTGTGATCTCCTCACTCAACTTGATTGGTTTTGAGAAGTCTTGGTCATTCGTTGTGTTCGTGATGTTGATCGTGCTGTGCACCGATCATTGCGTTCGAGAACTGTGATGCTGTGGACGCTTGTAGATTGATCGAGGGAGTTTGAAGAATGGTTCTTCAAAGGTACGCATACTCTATCCCTTGATTGTATCGTTTAGCATGTTGTAATTTCTTGTTGTGCATGACCTATTAGTTTCGGTTTTAGACTTATTTGATTGTGTTCAATTTCGAATGGAATTTGGAATGATCCTTCCCTTGCTCACGAAAATCCTTATGTCTGATTTCCTTCAATTGGTATCAGAGTCAGGTTTTTCTGATATTCCAAATTTCACTTCTGTTTTGAACTTTTTTAAGGTAGGGACTGGGGAGATTGTTTCAGCCAAAGCAATGGAAGATATGAAGTTATTTTTAGGAGATAAGTACATTTATTTGAAAAATGTATATTATATTCCTTCTGTGAAAAGGAATCTAATATCTATCTCTTGTTTGCTAGAATAAAATTCTAAAGTTTATTTCGAAAATGATGAAGTATTCATCAATATAGGAAATAAATAGATTTGCTCTGCAAAATTAGAAAATAACTTGTACATGTTAAAACCAATTGAGGTCAAAGCTGTTTTGAACATAGAGATGTTTAAAACTGCTGGGATTCATAAGAAAAGGAATATTTTTCCAAATACCTATCTTTGGCACTTAAGACTGGGCCACATAAATCTCAACAAGATTGAGAGATTGGTTAAGAGCGATCATCTAAATAAGTTGGAAGACAGTTCATTAGCACCATGTAAGTCCTGTATCGAGGGTAAAATGAAAAATATCTTTTTCTGGAAAAGGTCTTAGGGCCAAAAAACCCCTAGAGCTAATTCACTCAGACCTTTGTGGGCCTCTAAATGTTAGAGCGAGAGGAGGGTATGAATATTTCATTAGTTTTATAGATGATTATTCAAGGTATGGGCATGTTTACCTAATGCATCAAAAGTCTGAAACTTTTGAAAAGTTCAAAGAGTATATGGCTGAGGTTGAAAACCAATTAGGTAAAAAGATTAAAACACTTCGATCGAATCGAGGTGGTAAGTATATGGACATGGAATTCCAGAACTATTTGATAAAACATGGAATTCAGTCTTAGCTCACAGTCCCTGGCACTCCTCAACAAAACGGTATGGCAGAAAGAAGAAATAGAACCTTATTGGACATGGTTCGTTCCATGATGAGTTACACACAGTTACCAAATTCTTTTTGGGGACACACCATTGAGACTACAATGTATAACATGGTTCCCTCGAAAAGTGTTTCTAAAACACCATACGAGCTCTGGAAAAGACGTAAAGGAAATTTATATTACTTTAGGATTTGGGGTTGTCTAGCACATGTGTTGGTGGAAAATCCTAAAAAGCTGGAACACCGTTCAAAAGTGTGCCTATTTGTAGGCTACCCAAAGGAGACAAGAGGTGGTTTCTTTTATGATCCTCAGGAAGATAAGGTATTTGTATCGACAAACGCAACCTTCCTAGAGGAAGACTATATAAAGAATCATCATTTTCGTAGTAAGCTAGTAATAGAAGAAATGTCTAGAGAAACAACAGATGTATCAACAAGAGTTGTTGATCGAGCAGGTCCTTCAACAAGAATTGTTGATATAACAGGTCCATCAACAAAAGTTGTTGATGAAACTGATACTTCACATCATTCTCAAGAGTTGAGACTGCCTTATCATAGTGGGAGGGTTGTGCAATAGCCTGACTAGTGCATCGGTTTAACTGAAACACAAGTCATTATACCATATGATGGTTTTGATGATCCATTGTCCTTTAACCAAACAATGAATGATGTGAATGAAGACCAATGGATTAAAGACATGGACCTTGAAATGGAATCTATGTATTTCAATTCTGTCTGGGATTTTGTAGATCAACCTGAAGGGGTAAACCCCTTCGGTTGTAAAAGGATCTACAAGAGAAAACGAGACCAAGTTGGTAAGGTACAGACCTACAAAGCTAGACTTGTGGCAAAAGGGTTTACCCAAAGAAATGAGGTAGATTTTGAAGAAACCTTATCTCCAGTTTCCATGATAAATTCTATTAGAATACTCTTGTTCATAGCCACATTTTATGATTATGAAATATGGCAAATGGATGTCAAGATAATTTTCTGAATGGCTATCTTGAAGAGAGTATCTATATGTCTCAACCAGAAGGGTTTATATAGTAGGGTCAAGAGCAAAAGGTTTTGCAAGCTTAATCGATCTAATTAAAACAAGCTTCTAGATCCTAGAATATGAGATTTGACACTGCGATCAAATCTTATGGCTTTGAACAAAATGTTGACGAACCCTGTATATACAAGAAAATCGTCAACAAAACTGTCGCTTTTCTGGTGTTGTATGTTGATGATATTCTGCTCATTGAAAATGAGGTAGAATATCTAGCTGACTGATGCTTGGCTTTATGAAGTGGAAATATGGATGATATGCATTGATGAAATTGCGTTGTGCACTCAAGTTTCCTCAACAGAATCCAAGTGTAAATTCCTCTGAGTTTCCTGGTAAGTCCAGGGTCGAACACAGGAACTTGTGAAAACAGATTGCGTTAGTAATTTTTATGAAGAACTTTGCGGTAACCGGTTAAATAAATAAATCATTGGATTTTTTGTTTGTGTCGATGAAAAAAAAAATAAATGCGGCGCAGTTTGAAAAAAGTTGATAAATGGGAGATGCGATGAATATGCGGTGAACGGGTTGAGAAGGGTTTCGGCTAACACTTCCTAGAATGTGTTCATGCTTTGCGATCATGCAAAATGCATACAATAGTAAACCATCTCTTGATGCGAATGTTACGGCTTCTAACATTAGAACACATGCGATATATGTGATAAGTCTATAGGACCTACACATAAGCCTCTATTCTTATTTATGTGATGACAAGATAACACACACACAAATAAGGCGACCACATAATATCATTCCTATCTCTAGGATGCATGCGATGCAAGTTGACAAACAAAGCTTATCTCTAAGTCCCTATCTCTTGTTTATGCAAGTCTAATCTTGCTCTTTCGAGTCTAGATTCTAACCTAGCTCTCTCGAGTCATTAGGTTCTTTCTTTAGAATTTCTCTCAAGTAACTCTAAAGGGTATTTTGCACAGCATAAAACAAGACAATCGCAAGCAATGAACTTCCTAGGTTATGTTAGCTTAATTCTTCTCAACCCATTCGACTAATTTGGCTACTCATGCATATTAAGAGAGTGAACAGATGTAGAAGTAGAACTTCCATTGTATAAATATGAAAATGAAGTACAAAATAACAATGCAAGTATAGAATAAAGAGCCTGGTAGCAATCTCTTGTTGCTAGGCATTTACACTATTTTTCTACTCGTGCTCAAAATGATAATCTCGCTCTTGTGAGAGTCGGCCTGCTCTCTACTTCTACGCCTCAAGGTTCTCTCTCGAGTTGCCCTGAGCGATCTCCAGTGCCACAACTCTTCTCTTACTCTGCCTTAAAATGAAAAGGAAACCTATAGACGGCGGCGTGAACTTGTGGAACAAAAGATTGTAAAAATGGTGAACCCCTTCTCTGAAGAATGCCCTTGGTATTTATAGAGCATCCATGGTAAAAGGCGGCTTCTCTCTCCTGGTTGTACATATGGGATAACTTTAATTCTTGACTTATGCGCCGAATAATTGTCACCGATAAAGTTGAATGTACTTTGTGACCGTTATCGGCTGTCAAACTTAATTTGGATTCGGCTGTCATTAGCTTTCTATCCCATCGTGCTTAATTAGACTTTCACCCAGATGCGCCCACCATGTTGTGCTGACCAAGTTGCGACGATCCTTCTTAGGTGAATGTTTATGAGCACGCTCAACGTAAAGCCTTGCGGTAAAGTTGCGCTCGACCAATGATTCGTATGATCACAATTCTTGCATTACGTTAACGAATATTCTGCACAAAAATACAAAAATCAACTGTTCTAATGCGCTGAACGCATGCGACTGCAATATTATGAAATTGATGCTTAATGGACGCAAAGTAACATATTTCATCAACGCAATCCAATCATTGTTTAAGAACTTAGCACTATGATAATGTGCATTTTTGCCCATTATCACGACGTTAAGAGATGGCTGGCTTCATAATTCCAAATGGAAGATTTGGGAGAAGCACAGTATGTTCTTAGAATCCAAATAGTTCGGAATCGCAAGAACAGAACATTAGCATTATCTCAAGTATCTTATATAGACAAGTTGTTGTCTAGGTATAAAATGCAAAATTCTAAGAAAGGTTTTTTACCTTTCAGGCATGGAATTCACTTGTCTAAGGAACAGAGTCCTAAGACACCACAAGAGGTTAAGGAGGTGAATCGAATTCCATATGCATCAGCAGTAAAGAGTTTAATGTATGCAATGTTGTGTACTCGTCTCGATATATGTTATGCCCTAGGAATTGTTAGCAGATTTCAATGTAATCCTGGTCATGATCATTGGACTGCTGTTAAAAACATTCTCAAGTATCTTCGGAGAACGAAAGATTATATGCTTGTGTATGGTGCTAAGGATCCGATCCTTACTAGATACATTGATTCTGACTTTCAAACTGATATTGATTTGAGGAAATCAACTTCGGGGTCAGTATTAACTCTTAACGGAGGAGTAGTTGTGTGGAGAAGCATCAAGCAGAGTTGTATTACGGACTCCACAATGGAAGCTGAGTATGTAGCTGCAAGTGAAGTAGCAAAAGAAACAGTATGGATCAAAAAGTTTCTAACAGATCTGGAAGTAGTTCTGAATATGCACCTGCCTATCACTCTCTATTGTGACAACAATGAAACAGTTGCAAATTCAAAGGAACCACAAAGCCATAAACGGGGAAAGCATATCGAGCGAAAACACCATCTCATCAGGGAGATTGTACACAGAGGAGACATAATCGTCACCCAGATTGCTTCCCAAGACAACTTAGCTGACCCATTTACGAAGGACCTCTCGGCTAAAGTGTTCGAGGGTTACCTAGTAAGACTAGGTTTACGAGTTTTGTATCACTAGGCAAGTGGGAGAATTTATGGGTATTGTAATGCCCTAGTTTATTGTATTTGTACATTTTCTTCTCTCCATGTAAACTCAACATTGTATGTATTTGTATATATTGATCCACTGGAGTTTTAGTCCAAGTGGGAGTATTGTTGGGTTTTATGTCCTAAAACTCGTAGTTTGTAAAATGATAAACATTTTCTATAGTTAATAAAATTATTATTGATTTCATAAATCGTATGAAAGTCTAAACCCAATAAACTAAGACTCATGACTATTATATGAGTACTTGAACTTTATGTGGAGACATAAGAGTGGATCAGGTTTGAGTAAATAGTCAAAATAATCTATGGTACATGAATAAGGTTGGGTACCTTATTTTGGTAACACCATTGGATACGGCCTACTCTGTAGTTGTTACAAAGAGTTGTAAAGTACTACATACGATGTGATCCTAATTCATACATGTTATGACATAAGGAGTGGGGGTGTCCTATACAATGAGTTTGCGTAAGATCGGATCAAGAAATAAGTCACTCTTACTTTATAACGTTGTTTATTGTATAAGACTGACTATTTCACCTAGATGACCTAGGCAACTCGATTGTAATCCTGAGCTAACTATGAACTCCTGTTTCTTCGGGATTGCCCTTAGATTTGCATAGGTGAGGGTTGACACAACAGTGCTGGCTCAATAAGACTCCCATTTCAGGGGTAAGACCTAATAGATAGCTAGGGACATAGGGTGCAAGATGGAGTCCACGCCTACCTAATTTAGGGATAGGAGAAAGGTTGTTCTCTCAAGTACTAAATCCAGGTCTTAAACAAGGGGCCCCACCCTCTCATTGGGCTGAGAGAGTTTGGTTTAGTGATTGGATCACAAACCAGTTGTTCATTACATGATCAGTAGGAACTTGAGGAATAAGATGTAATCTCGGGGGTAAAACAGATATTTGACCCAGCCGTTATTACAAACAATTTGTGAAGGGTCGACTTGCTTATTACGGTTAAATCATGTGGACATAATATATCTACAGTGAGGAGAGTGCAATTATTGACATTAGTGGAGTGACCCATTAGTTAACGAATGGGGATTAATCTGGTCTAATGAGTTTAGCCAATTAATCCTAGATCGTTGGAGCCCATGATCAATAAGTCCGCGAGGTCCCTCTACTAGTCCGTAACGGACTGACTCTAGAATAGCGTGATAAGTTAATTTGAAACGTTCAAATTAGAATTAAGGGAATTAATAATTATATGAGATATAATTACGTGTTTAATTTGAGAATTAAACGGAATAGGAGAATTTATATTTAAATATGATTTAAATATATAAAGATTGATGTGTGTAAAAATTAATTTAATATTTGATATTAAATTAATTAAGTTTTATTTAAAATCAATTTATAAAATTCATTTTATTTTTCAGTTTTAAAATCAAAATGAATTTTAAAATCAAGTTTTGATTTTTGATAAAATTGGAAAATAGAAAATCAAAAACACAAAATGGAAAAACTTTGTTTTCCATTATCCATCTTTATACTTGCTCACACAGATAGCATCATCCTTGCCTTGTCTTTTTCTAAGCATGAGCTGCAACTCATGTAACTCTCTCCTTTGCATGTTGATCTGTAATTTATTGAAGAGATTTGAGTGAAATTCGGGTATGCAATCTATAGAGAAATTTAGAGAAAATTCGAGTTGAAGAAAGAGTTTTTCACCAAGATTGTTGCTATGAGATTTCTCCTTCATCCCTTGATTCAAGCTTGTTTTGAGTCCCACAACTCAATCTAGAGCACCAAGAGATTAGTGGGGAAGATCTTGAGGTGGTCTGCAACAAGATTTGGAGAAGATTGCAGCTGGAAAACAAGCTTTGAAGAAGTTCTACAAGAGGTATGTCTTGAAACTCATTTGTTTTCTGCAAGAGCATGCTTTATATTTGCCAAAACTAGTGAATTAGAGTGCTTACATGATCTTTATGCTTCCGCTATTGCTGATACAATCCTACAGGTCGTATCGTGTAGCCTAAGGTAAACGATCATTGTGATTTGTCTAAACGATCGTGTTAAAAAATTTTGGGCGATCGTGTGATATTTACCAAACATGCTAAACAATAAGGTAAAGTGTTTGCTCTATCATGTAGCATTGGTTGCTTGATCGCGTGGATGCTGGAGGTAAATGATCGCATGGAGCATTTGATGCTCATCATTTAATAAAAGGCGCGCGCACTAAACGATCGTGTAGTTAGCTTGCTTCATCGCATAGTTACTAACTACACGATCACGTGGTATACGATACCCTGGCGCTTGCTCAACGATCGTTTAGACGATTGTGCTTCACAACATTGTTGTTGTTTAGATGATCGTTTAAGGCTTGCATTGTACGTTGCATGCTGCACGATCGCGTAACCTCATGCTTCATTTCATAGTCAAAGGTACACGATCATTGCTAAACAATCGTTTAAGCTCATGAAGTCTTGGTAAATAATTCAGTAAAGTGTTTACTCTTTCGTGTAGGTGATCACAAGGAGTTTGTTATACGATCAAGGAGACGCGTTTCTTCGCTTGGACAGTTCAAGACCCGGTTCTCCTATTTGTTCCTGAGATTCTTTGGTAATTGTAATAGTTAGCTTTGGTTTTGAGGGTTTTGAGGCTAATTATCCTAGTTCATCAACTTTTATTTAATATACATGTGATGTATGTTGTTTATATGTCATAGTGTATGACATATAGATTTGAAACCCACCTTAGGTTATGCCATTATTTATGCATCATATATTATAAGTGTTATAATATAGCTTTTGGCATGATGAAATTACAAGAAAGCATGCCCATGCATCATGAAATATAAGAGTTATATTTATGTATGCAGTAAGAATTTTCATGCATCATCTTTATATTATAAGAGTTATAGTATAAGGGTGTGTGGAAGCATGTGTGCTTGGTTCATTGCTTGGTTGTATAAGTGTTATATGAAAGTAGCAATGAATGAACAATGCATGGAGCATGACACTTAGGCTTGTTTATAAATTAACCACCCTTCGGCGGCTTTTATCCTAAAGCTTTGAGGCATTATTGCAAAACTAGGTGTCATACGGGGTTCATCTCAGTTTTGCTAAACCGTAATTTTCAACGAGTATTTGCTTAAAACCCTTATGTAGGTTAATGTATTTTTTTCCTTCAGCAACATGTTTGATTTTTCGTTAAATGCCTCTAGTTTGACCGATTTCATTCAATGGAAAAAGTTCGTTAAAACATATTTCATGGTAAACGACCTCGAGTTTGTCATGGTTGTGGAGTGTCCTTAAGTCTTGACTCTTGATGCTCTACAAAATGTTCGTAATGCATATGATGTGTGGATGAAGACAAATTCATTGACCCGACATCACATATTGGCTAGCATATCTGATGCTTTGGCCAAAAGGGTTGAGAACATGGTCATTGCATGTGACATCATGGACTCATTGCATGAATTGTTTGAACGCCAGTTCTTACTTTTTGAGCATAAAGGGAGGAATGACAAAGAAACCAATAGTGTCGGTTCTCAAGATAACCTTCAGTTAGAGAAAACAAGTGTTGCTGACTCTGATGAAGTTCATCGACGAGAAGTGTTCTCTGAAATGGAACTTGGAGATTATTTAGGTTCTGATACTGATCCCACTACTCTCCAAAAGAGGAGGAAGTCTAAAGACAGTAAATATGATTTATTGTTCTTGAACACACGTTTGGTAGAGAATGATGATTCTTCCTGGATCCTTGATTCAGGTACTACTAATCACGTTAGTTCTTCCTACCCAGTATTTAGTTCCTAGCAAACGTTGCCACAGGGAGAGTTGACTCTTTGAGTCGGTACTGGTGAGGTTGTTTTAGTTGTTGCTGTAGCAGGCTGAAGTTATTTTTGGACAAGAAACGTTATCTGTTACTGGATAATATTTTTGTAGTTCTTCATATCAAGAGAAACTTAATCTCAGTTTCTTGTCTCATTGAACAAGGTTATACCATCTCCTTTTATGAGAGTAGAGAGGCGAACTCCTCAACAAAAGAGGTGGCATTTACTTCTACTTACTTTGGATACTCACTCAGGCCTTTCAAGTCAGGGCAAATATTGAAACGAGTTTGAGCGGATCATCCAGGTCTTCCTTCTTGGCCTTGGAAGTTCCAGGTCTAAAGTGTTTATTTTCAAGAATGGGATGGAGATTGGTTTTGGTTCAATGGAAAATAACTTGTATGTACTAAGGCCATTAGTCATAAAGGCCTTGCTTAATACTGAAATGTTTAATACGCCGACAATAGCTAAAAGACCAAAGGTTTCTCCTAAAGAAAATGCCCATCTTTGGCATCTAAGGTTAGGTCACATCAACCTCAATAGGATTGAGCAGTTGGTGAAATGTACACTTCTAAAGAGTTTAGAAGAAAACTCTTTGTTGGTGTGTGAATCATGTCTTGAAGGTAAGATGAACAAATGACCTTTTACTGGAAAAGGTTATAGAGTCGAGGAAACCTTGGAGCTTATACATTCAGACATCTGTGGTCCAATGAGTGTTAGGGCTTGAGGTGGGTATGAATAATTGATAACTTGTAGAAATACAAGTTATTTATACTGCTTTATTCAGATATTACGGCCAAAAGAGAGTAAAGTTGCGTCAATTGTATGAAAATTAGCTAAGAAATACAATAATTATAAATCATCGCAAATACACCCATTAAGACCATTAAGATGGTAGAAAAAGCTATTTCAAGTATGTTTGGCAGGAAACCAAGTCACCGTATGCGCTCATGGCTCAAAAGAGAAAGATTAACGCATCTACGTCACATTGCGCCCATCATTCAGGAATGAAGAGACGATCAACGCAATGACGGCGCAATGCGATAGTTGATCTAGAGCTGCACTTCAACCGCATGCGGTAATAAAAACAGCACCCGAAGGCGGGCACACGATCGAAGATGCAAATGAGCAGTGCAATCGCGGAGGATTTTGACACGTGTACAACTAACCGTTATGCATATTCGACGGACTGATTGCATAACAGAAGGAATATTTATTCCACCATTTTCGGACTTTCCATAACAATAAAGTGGAGACCACACAAGTCAGAGAGTCAAAGCATTTAGCCTATAAATACCCTTAAAGAATTCACTAAAACATATACTTGGTACGGGGTAATTGTTACGAGGCTATTGAGAGAGAGCTAATCTGAGTGCTGATTGTCGGATATCCGAGAAGAGAAGAGACAAGGCCAAGAGGCGAGTCTCAGTGCGATCTTGCCAAATCCCCACCGAGAAGGTCTGTACTTAGATCTCTTCTATCGGTTGAGCAAGCCTAAGAGGGAAGCTCATCCTTCCATTCACTCCATCAACGCCGACAAGCGATTCTCCATTCTAGATCTGTACCAAGGCATTGGTGCTTATTTGTATTTGTTTCTAACTCTCATTCATCAATTGTATTTCATCTTTTTAATCTCTTCATTCAAAACCATATATCAGATGCTAAATAGTATTATTGAATGTCTTGATCATTTTGAGACGCTAAATAGTATTATTGAATGTCTTGATCATTTCCATTTACACTTCTCTGTCTATTCCATTCCTCCATAAATCATTTTCTCCATGATTTTTTCTTAATCCCTTGATGATTAATATGAATTAAACAAGTAACTTAATCTATGCTAAAGAAATAAAGATGTTTAGCTAAAGCAACTAGACGACATCTTCGAAGTGAAGATGCATTCTGATCTATCGAGAGAAGGTTAGAAGAATGCGTTAACTAAAGCAAAAAGTACTTCCAGAGATGGAAGCAACCTTGTGTTCATTACGTTTGTCCCTGTTTCACCACAGAGATGTGGGAATGCGACCGATCACCGAGATGTGTATGCCAAGGGAAAAGCAGAACCGTGCTTATGCCTTTAAAGAATTAAGGAACTTGCGATGATTGTACTAATTATCTTTTCTCTTTTTGTTTCACACATAAGACTTGCCACCGCATAACACGATCTTTGTATAATCTTCACAGTCAGTCTCACCTTCAGTATCTTGTATCATGAAACTTGTATCTTGTATCATCATAGCTTAGGTTTATTTTACCGCAATTTACTTTATTACCGCATTTTTATCGCTTAAATTTACTTTCATCGCAATTTACTTTATCGCATTTTTAAATACCCGTACAAACAACCTCTTTATTAAATTGAAAAACCCCTAGTCGCATGTATCACAAATATAACGAAATTAACCTAAAACAATCCTTGTGTTCGATCTCGGATCACACCGACAAACTTGCGGTGAAATTATACTTGGTTTTAATGCAAGGAAACTTGTGACAACGCACAGCATACTACAAGAACATTCATTAATAACGCATATCTAGAGGTAGTATCGCATGTCATTGCATAAATTTTGTGTTACAAGTTTATGGCATGGACTTGTAGCTTAGATTAAAATTATGTCATCAAGTTTGTGGCGTCGTTGCCAGGGAAACTGGTAACGGGGACATGGACTTGTATCATGCATGAGATATCGTAGTGCGTTTGCTTAAAATAGAACCCTCAATTGTTATGTTATCAATAATCTCTTTCATATATGATTATTCAAGGTATGGGTATCTCTACCTAATGCAACGTAAGTCTGAAGTTCTTGACAAGTTCAAGGAGTATAAAGCTGAAGTTGAAAACTTGTTAGGTAAGAAGATAAAACACTACGATTTGATCGTGGTGGAAAGTATATGGACCTCTAATTTCAAAACTATATGATATAACATGGAATTACGTCCCAACTCTCGGCCCTAGGTACACCTCAGCAGAATGGTGTATCAGAAAAGAGAAACAGAACCTTGTTGGACATGGTTCGGTCTTTGATGAGTTATGCTCATCTTCCAAACTCGTTTTGGGGTTTTGCAGTGGAGACTGCATGTTATATCTTGAACAACATTCCCTCGAAAAGTGTTTCTAAAACACCTTTTGAGTTGTGGAGAGGCCGTAAAGGTAGTTTACACCACTTTAGGATTTGAGTGTGTCCGACCCACGTGCTTGTGGCTAACCCGAAGAAGTTGGAATCGCGTTCGAAAGTTTGCCTCTTCGTAGGCTACCCCACGAAAACGAGGGGTGGATACTTCTATGATCCGAGTGAGAATAAAGTGTTTGTGTTGACAAATGCTATCTTCTTAGAAGAAGACCACATCAGGGATCAAAAACCATGAAGTAAGCTTGTTTTACATGAGATTTCAAGTGATACTACTGGGTGTTCAACAAGAGTTGTTGAACAAACCGATAGATCAATAAGAGTTGTTGATGTCGGTTCATCTAGTCAACTAGCTCAAGAGTTGAGACTACCTCGACGTAGTGGAAGGGTTGCGAACCCATCGAAATGGTACATGGGTTTGACTGAAGCCCAAAACTTCATTTCTAATGATGAGGTCGAGGATCCATTGTCTTATAAGCAAACAATGAAGGATGTTGACAAAGATGAGTGGATTAAGGCCATGAACCAGGAAATGGAGTCTATGTACTTCAATAAAGTCCGAGAACTTATGAATCAGCCTGATGGGGTAAAACTTATAGGGTGTAAATGGATCTACAAGCAAAAACGAGGTATAGATGGAAAAGTGCAAACCTTTAAGTCTAGATTTGTGGCAAAGGGCTATACCCAGGTCGAGGGAGTGGACTATGAAGAAACTTTCTCACCTATTGTCATGCTGAAGTCTATTAGGATACTCTTGTCCATAGCCACATTTTATGATTATGAGATATGGAAAATGGACGTCAAGACTACCTTTCTGAATGGTAGTCTTGAGAAGACCATCTACATGGCTCAACCAGAAGGGTTCATTGTTCTAGATCAAGAGTAAAGAGTTTGCAAGCT
The DNA here is from genome assembly GCF_009727055.1 of Benincasa hispida. Taxonomy (NCBI): domain Eukaryota; kingdom Viridiplantae; phylum Streptophyta; class Magnoliopsida; order Cucurbitales; family Cucurbitaceae; genus Benincasa; species Benincasa hispida. The sequence continues at coordinate 56,890,096 of NC_052350.1, read as the reverse complement.
TAATAGGTCCATTTATAGGCTGAAACAAGCGTCTAGATCATGGAACATTAGATTTGACAATGTGATCAAATCGTTTGACTTTGATCAAAATGTTGATGAGCCTTGGATTTACAAGAAAGTTATCAACAACTCAGTAGCTTTCCTGGTACTGTATGTGGATGATATCCTATTCATTGGGAATGATGTAGGCTTTCTGACTGACATTAAGAAGTGGCTAGCCGCCGAATACCAAATGAAATATTTTGGAGAGGCGCAGTATGTTCTAGGGATCTAGATCATTCGGGATCGTAAGAAACAGAGGTTCACCTTGTCTCAGGCATCAAATGTTGATCAAATATAAGATGTAGGATTCTAAGAGGGGTTTTTTTACCCTTCAGGCATGGAATTGTTTTGTCTAAGGATCAATATCCTAAAACACCTTAAGAGGTTGAGGAGATGAGACGGATTCCCTATGCTTCGATTGTTGGAAGCTTACTGTATGCAATGTTATGTACTAGACCTGACATTTTCTATGCAGTAGGGATTGTCAGTCGTTATCAGTCCAATCCAGGATTAGATCACTGGACAACGGTCAAAATGATCCTCGAGTATCTTTGGAGAACGAGGGACTACATGCTCGTATGTGGAGATAAGAATTTGATCCTGATAGAATACACAGACTCTGACTTTCAGACTGATAGAGATTCTCAACAATCGAGATCAGGGGAAGTGTTCACTCTGAATGGAGGGGATGTAGTTTGGCGAAGCATCAAGAAAGGATGCATCACGAACTCCATTATGGAAGCCGAATACATAGTCGCTTGTGAAACTGATAAGGAGGTTGTTTGGCTAGTAAATTCCTTACAAATTTGAAGTTGTTCCAAATATGTCTTTGTCAATCACTCTCTATTGTGATAACAGCAAGGTTGTGGCAAATTCAAAGGAACCTCGGAGTCATCATAGAGGCAAGCATATAGAACGGAAATATCATTTGATCAGGGACATTGTGCATTGCGGTGATGTGATAGTCATGAAGATCGCGTCGGAGCACAACATTGTTAATCCGTTTAGAAAGGCTCTCACGGCCAAAGTGTTCGAGGGTCATCTGGAGAGTCTGGGTCTATGGGACATGTGGCATTTTGTGTAGGGCAAGTAGAAGATGATACTGGGGTATAGAGTATGCCCTAGTTTATTATATATTGTACTAATCATTCCATGTATTGTACATTAGTCTCCCGAGGCATTAGGACAAGTAAAAGATTTTTGGGATTTGTGTTCTAATTCTCTTGGAGTCTCGTAATTTATAAACTTTATACACATTGTTATGAATAAAATAAGAGTTATTTTATTTGCATTTACTCATATCCAATAAACAAAGATCCGTGGTTAAATTATGTAAATTTAAGCACGTATATGAGATATACAAGTGGATCATACCTTAAGTAATAACCTAAAAGGTCTATAGTATACGGATTAAGGAAGGATACCTTATCCTGGTGACACTATGGATACAGCTCGCTTTGTAGAGGTTTACAAGTGTTGTGAACTACTATAGATGGTCTAATCCTGACCATTCATGTGGAGACATGCGAGTAGGGGTGTCCATCAAAGAGTTTGTATAAGACCGGACCACGAGATGATTCGTCTCTTTATATAACATCGTTGATACTTGAGACTTACATCTCACTTTAATGACCTTAGGTTATGAAATTATTCATACATCATGTATTATAAGTGTTATAATTTGGCATGATGGAATAACAAGATAGCATGTGCATGCATCATGAAATATAAGAGTTATATTTATGCATGTAGTAAGCATATTCATGCATCATCTTTATATTATAAGCGTTATAGTATAAGGGTGAATGGAAGCATGTTTACTTGGTTTGTTGCTATTTTGTATAAGAGTTATATAAAAGTAGCAATGAATGAACAATACATGGAGCAGGACAGTTAGGGTGTTTATAAGTGTTATGAATGTCTTATATGTGTTTGCTTTGTGTTGTGAATGGTTTTGGCTGTTTGTGTTATAAGCGTTATAATAGAAATTAGAACTAAAATCGATAAGAAAGAGTTGCATGCAAACTTAGGCAAATTCATGTTTTAAAAGGGTTTTAAAATTGGTTGAGATAGACCTAAGTTCAAGGTTCTAATGGGATTAACAACCTAGTTTAATCTTTTTAAATCGGTTTAATAGAATTAAATTGATTGACATAAAAGAATAAAATTGTATTAAATCTATCTATAAGGGACTTTTTGTCTAAGGCGGGTTCTGCCTAGGCTAGGGTACTTAAGCTGACGGAAACGGAACACCCCTACCTAGGAACCTACCTGGAAAGGTGAATTAGATAGATTTTCTTCAAGCATGCGATAGTTGATCAATGACTTTGTTAAAAAGTTTAATGAATGATGATCAAAAGTTGTTCAACTTTCCAAGGTAAAAGTTACTTTTGGGTAAACCTAAAAGTCACCTAGTTAAAATTCTTAGCTGTGTTTTATTTAAGTAAACTAAACCCTAGGTTATAAAATACTCAGTGGGAGGAAGAGATATATCTGACATGTCAATGATTCCACTCACGTTTCTCCCTGAATGTTCACGCTGTAAAATTCATGCTTGGCCTGTGGTGCCTTAGGAGCATCCCCTTTTTGGATGGTATTTGCATGAGTCAATATCAAGGTGAACGGAGAGAGTATTTATAGTTAGTGTGTGATGGGTGTGTGTCAACACGTCCTGTTGTCTCCTACATTGGTTCGCATCGTGAGATCATTCTTGCACTCCCTCGTGGCACCTTGGGAGTGTCCCCTTTCGGATGGGTTTTGTGCAGTTGGTCAATATCAAGGTGGACTTCAGAAATGGATAAGGTCACATTAGTTTTTGCCCCAATCGAATTTTCCCTTTGGATTGACTGCTTGGGGCGGAACTCTAAGGCTTAAAGTGACGGGTCACACTTATGGAAAATTGTTAAGCAAGTTAATGATTTCTTAACCAAATCAATGGTGGCTAGTCGTTATAGGAGCAAGAGTTGTTCTGGTATTAATGACTGATTGAGAATGTTTCAATTCAGAGGAGGGATAAATTGACCACTCGTCAGCGGCTTTTGTCCTAAACCTTTGAAGTGTCATTGCGAAACTAGGTGTCACACGGGGTTCATTTCATTTTTGTTAAACCGTATTGGATGTTGTATATTTTTTAACGAGTATTTGCTTCAAAACCTAACGTAGGTCAATGTGTTTTTGTTTCCAGCAACATGTTTGATTTTTCGTTAAATGCCTCTAGTTTTACCGATTTCATACAATGGAAAAAGTTGTGTAAAACGTATTTCGTGGTAAACGACCTCAAGTTTGTCATGATTGATGAGTGTCCTTAAGTCCCATCCCTTGATGCACCGCGAATTGTTCGTAATGCATATAAGATGTGGATGAAGGCTAATTCATTGGCCCGACTTCACATATTGGCTAGGATACCTGATGCTTTGGCCAAAAGGATTGAGAACATGGTCATTGCACGTGAGATCATGGACTTTTTGTATCAAATACAAAGTGGGTTATATCCATAGTGTTATATAGGATAAGGTACCCAATCTTATCCCTTTGCTATAGACCCTTTAGGTTGTATCTTGAACATTGATCCCTATATATTTCCAAGTTGAAGACTCCTAAGGTAGCCTTGGACGTTAGTTTATTGGATTTAAGGTTATTTCGACAAAAAAGACAACAATACAAACAATAACATTTATTGATTTAACATCTACAACTCTTTATTGATGACGACCAATTGATAACATTTATTACTTACGAGTTTTAGGGCATAATTGCAATGGATAACACTGTGAGAGCTAATAAATGAGTGTATAGCTACCTTATAAAAGAATTAGAAATGTAGTAAAATCTATCAATAATCAACTACATAGCTGATAGACTTGATAGACTGCATAACTGATAGACTATTAGTAGTGATATAGTCTATCATTGAAAGACCTTGAGAGTTGGATTTAAATTTTGTTATATTTACAAAAAAAATTGTATTGTTTTATATCTCACTACAAGAATTCTGGGCTTTAATGTCGGTTTAAAACTGATATTAAAGGGCTTTAATGTCAGTTGACAACCGACATTGAAGATGGTGTTATAAAAGATCTTTAATGTCAATTGTCTTTAATATCGGTTTTAAACCGACATTGTACACCATCTTCAATGTTGGTTTAAAACCGACATTAAAAAAACCAACATTAAAGACAACCGATATTAAAGACCTTTTATAACACGATCTTCAATGTCGGTTGTCTGATTGCACGGGAAATGTGCTATCTTCTTCTACTTAACTCGGTGTTGTTTATCTACTTAATTTGATTAAATTGATTATTTTGTAGGACTCGAGTGTACAAGGAGTCGAATTAAGTGTTCGGGACAAAAAGACGTTAAAATGAAGAAGTTAAGAGCCAAATTGAACAAATGAAGAATAAATGAAGAATTTTGCCTTGTCGAGTGTCGCATTGCTTTTCATATGCTTAAGTCCAATGCTAGCTGAACGCTGGAAGATAGAATGCTCGGATGCAGGGCAACATTGCAACACTTCTTCAGCCATTGCAATGCTCTGGAGATGTCACAATGCCACCGTCGCACCACTCGCTCAATGCTCTTGGACAGAATAGGTTGTGCTGCAATGCTCTTTAAGAGCGTTGCAATGCTACGAAGTTTGATGGATGACAATGAATCTGGCATCCTACCAAATTGGTGCCGTTGCTGGGGAGCCAATGGATTTCTTGATTTTGAGACTTGTAGTGTTTGCCTTGCTAATTAATTTTCTCTTTTGGTGCATGAACCACACCCCTAAAGGTTCTAGACAGTTATATTTTGCATAAATTTCTAGGGATGAGCGAAGAATCAGAAGAGAGAGGAGATAACAAGTTACACTTGATAGAGATATTTGTGTTGAAGACACATCTGAAGAAGAGAGCATTCTTAAGAATTTACCAGTAATGGCTAAACGAGAAAAGACTCTCAAGGAGCTCGCAACACCAGACTTCACTAAGCATCCACTATGCGTTGTCTATCCTAAAATGTCAGGTAACTTCGAGCTTAAATCATGCTTAATTCACTTACTTCCTGCATTTTCTGATCTATAGGGTGAGGACCCGTACAAACACTTGAAGGAATTCAATGTGGTGGGCAATAAGATGAGACCAAATGTGGTGACCCAAGAGCTGATAAACATGAGAGCATTCCCCTTTCATTGAAGGGAGATGCTAAGGAGTGGCTTTACATTCTTCTGCCTTGGAGCATCACATCCTAGGAAGAGTTGTAGATGCAGTTCTTGGAAAAGTTTTTCCCAGTATCTCGAGCTGCTAGTATCAGAAAGAAGATATACAACATTATGTAGTTCGATGGGGAGACCCTTCACGAGTATTGGGAACGATTCAAAAAGTCCCGTGTCAAGTTTCCCCACCATCAGATCTCAAACCAATTGTTGATCCAGTACTTTCATGAGAGACTGAAACAGACCAAAAAAAGCAGCATAGATGTAGCTGTAGAAGGAGCCTTAGTCAATAAAACCCCGTCTGAGGCAATGAACTTGATACTACTATGGCAGCAAATTCTCAAATATTTGGAACTAGAGCTGCAGTCAGTGTTAAGTCTGCCAACAAGATAAATGAACTTAAGAAAGAAATATTTGACCTAGTTTCTATTGTGAAGCAGCTAGAAAAGGTGGAAATTGACAACCCGCTACTATTTCCGAAATATGTCGTGGAGCTAGCCAAACAACTGACATTTTCCTAAGTACTTTGCAAGGAGTAATACCTGAGGTGAATGTAGTTGGAGGTTATAATTTCAATAGGTAGAACAGAAAGCAAGACCCATTCAGCCAGACTTACAATCTTGGGTGGAGGGATCACCCAAACTTCAAATGGGGAGAACAGAACGAGTAGGCTTAGACTAGTCATGGAGCTTTATCTGGTTCAGGTATGTCCTTGGAAGCTATTGTTAAGAGTCTTGCTGACAACTCTTTTAAATTTCAGCAAGATACAAAGAATGCCATTGAAGCTTTGGGGACCCAAGTCTTTCAACTAGCCACTTTGATGAGTAAATTGGAGAGACAGACTGGCAAACTCCCATCTCTGCCAGAATTGAATCCCAGAGAAAATGTAAGTGCAATTACGCTGATGAGTGGCAAGGAGTTGGAGCCACTAATTGAGTAAACAAGGGAGCCATAATTGAAAAACCCAGAAACCACTTCTTCAAATTCTACAGTCACACCACTAAGAAAGAAATAGGAATTGTCTTCTCACCCTTATCCTCCTTTAGATACTTATGTGCCTAAAGTGCCTTTTCCTTCCAGGCTTGCAAGGCCAAGACCTATGATAGACAAGAACAAGGAGCTTCCGGAGATGTTCAAAAGGGTAGAGATCAATATTCCTCTCCTCAATGCAGTCAACAGATTCCTAAATGTGCCAAATTTTTCAAAGAGCTTTGCACGAGGAAGAGAGAAGAAAAAGAAAAGGAGAGAATGGTGGTAAGTCAATTTGTGTCTATGATCCTTCAGAAAAATTTGCCTAAAAAACAAAAGGATCCAAGTATGTCTTCTCTCGCTTGTATTATAGGTAAAAAGAAAATTGATAGGGCCATGCTAGATTTGGGTGCTTCCATAAATGTTATGCCTTATTCAATTTATCAAGAATTGAAATTAAAAGACCTAATCGAAACTAGAGTTGTAATTCAATTAGCTGATAGGTTTTTTATTCACCCTTTAAGAGTCATTGAAGATTTCCTAGTTCAGGTTAATGAATTGTTTTTCCCTACTGATTTTTATGTTCTTAAGATGGAAGAGCCCACATCTACATCATCTGCATCAATCTTGCTTGGTCGGCCTTTCATGAAGACAACCAAGACTAAGATTGATGTAGATGAGGGCACTTTGTTTATTGAGTTCGATGATAAGTTGGTTAAGTTTAATATTTTCGATGCTATGAAATCTTCCACCGTAGGACATGTACAGTCTTTGTGCCAGATTGATGTGTTTGACTCTCTCGAGCAGGAGGTTACATGGGACGTCTATGATGATGATGACTCAGGAGATTTGATTTCCCTTCGAGTGCTTGCCACCTTTTCTATGACAGAGCCGGTAGGTATGCCCTCTTATTCTGATGATGAATCTTCTGACAAGGTGCTTCCTTCTGTTTTGCAAGCACCTAAGGTGGAGTTGAAGGACCATTTGAAGTATGCCTATTTGAGGGAAGTTGAGACCTTGCCTATAATCATTTCAAAGAACCTGACAGAAGAGCAAAAGAAACAGTTGGTAGCAGTCTTGCAGAAATACAAGTTGGCCATTGGATGGATGTTGGCCGACATAAAAGGTTTTAGCCCTGCTATGTGCATGCATAGAATTTTTTTGAAAGATGAAGCTAAGCCTTGTCGATAGCCCTAACGACGTTTGAATCCTGTCCTACAAGAAGTTGAGATGAAAGAGGTCTTCAAACTCTTAGATGTAGATATTATCTATCCTATTTCTGATAGTGAATGGGTTAGTCCCATTCAGGTATTGCCTAAGAAAACGAGTATTACTATGGTGAAAAATGATGAGAGTAGTCTAATTCCTGTTAGAATTTAGAATGGGTGGAGGATCTGTGTTGATTTTTGAAAATTAAATGCTGTAACTAGAAAGGACGACCACTTCCCCATTCCCTTTATTGACCAGGTGTTTGAAAGGTTAGCTGGTAAGCCTTTCTTCTATTTCCTTGATAGTTTTTTGGGTTTCTATCAGATCCCGATTAACCAGGAGGACCAACGGAAGAGGACCTTTACATGTCCCTCTGGCAACTTCGTTTTCAGAAGAATGCCATTTGGACTATGTAATACTCCTAGCACCCTTCAGCGATGCATGATGAGCATTTTTTATGATATTATTAAGAATTCCATGGAGGTATTTATGGATGACTTTATTGTGTACGGAGATTCATTTGCTAATTGCTTGTCTAATTTATCTAGGGTGCTAGAGAAATGCATTAGTCTAACCTGGTATTGAATTTCAAAAAGTGTCATTGCATGGCCTCACGTGGCATTGTATTACGGCATATTGTATCTGAGCATGGCATAGAGGTAGATCCTGCCAAGATTGATATTATTACTAAGCTCTCTTACCCCACAAATGTGAGGGAGGTTCACTCGTTTCTTGGTCATGCAAGTTTCTATCACAGGTTTATCAGTGAATTTAGTAAGATTGCTCAGCTGATGACCTCTCTTCTTCAAATGGATGTGGCCTTTGATTTTTACGATTATTGCAGGAAAAATTTTGATGTGTTGAAAAATGCTCTATCGTGTACTCTGGTAAATCAGGCTGCTCTTTGGGATCTTCCCTTTGAGATCATGTGCGACACGAGCGACCATGCTGTAAGAGTGATTTTGGGGTAGAAGATTGATAAGAAACATCACGTGATCTACTATGCTTCAAAGATTGTCAACCCAGCTCAGTGCAGCTACACCACGACAGAAAAGAAGTTTTTAGCTGTTATTTTTGCTCTTGAGAAATTTCGCTCTAATATTATTGGATCTGAAGTAGGTGTTTTTTCTAATCATGTAGCTTTGCGTTAACTGATGTCCAAGAAGAATTCCAAGCCCAGACTGTTGAGATGGATTCTTCTCCTCCAAGAGTTTAACCTAAAACTTCAGGATAAGAAGGGATGTGAGAGTGTTGTCGTCGATCACCTTAGCAGGATTGCAGCTGATGAAGGTTGTCGCAGTTCTGATGGAGACTTCCCTGACCATGTACTGATGCAAGCAGACGGTATTTCTATAACTCCCTGGTATGCTGACATTATGAATTACTTGACCACTGGTGAGTTTCCTAATGGAATGAATAGGCATAGACAAGAAAAAATAAAAAGTGAGTCAAAGTATTATGTCTGGGAGGACCCTATTCTTTGGAAATTTTGTGCTAATCAGGTAGTTAAAAGGTGTGTGCCTAATGATGAGTTCTTTTCTACTTTAGAATTCTGTCATAAGTATACATGTGGTGGACACTTCAGTCCCAAGAGAATTGCTAAAAAAGTTTTAGATTCAGGTATATATTGGGATACTTTATTTAGGGATGCATACTTTGTTTGTAAGACTTGCGAAGGTTCTTAAAAGTCAGAAGGTTTGTCCCGTAGGAACGAAATGTCACAAGTCCCTATTCTTTTCTGTGAGATATTTGATGTATGAGGATTGACTTTATGGGAACTTTTCCTTCTTCTTGTGGGTTTAAGTACATTTTATTGGCAGTGGACTATGTTTCCAAATGGGTGGAAGCAAAGGCCACTATTACTGATGATGCTAAGGTGGTTGCTGGTTTCTTGAAGACTAACATTCTGTGCAGGTTTTGCTTCCCTAAGGAAATCATTAGTGACCAAGGATCACACTTTTGCAATCGAGTCATTGCTTCCTTGTTGAAGAAGTATGGTGTATAACATCGTATTTCCACCCCATACCACCCTCATACTAATGGGTAGGTAGAGGTGTCCAACAGGGAAGTGAAGGCTATTTTGGAAAAGGTGGTCAACCCAGGAAGGAAGGATTGAAGCCTTCGACTTGAAGACGCTTTGTGGGCTGTCTCTTATACACATCTAGATGTGTATAAGAGACAGGTGTATAACATCGTATTTCCACCCCATACCACCCTCATACTAATGGGTAGGTAGAGGTGTCCAACAGGGAAGTGAAGGCTATTTTGGAAAAGGTGGTCAACCCAGGAAGGAAGGATTGAAGCCTTCGACTTGAAGACGCTTTGTGGGCTTACAAGAAGGCCTTCAAGACTCCTATTGGGATGTCTCCCTATAGGATGGTCTATGGAAAAGCTTGCCATCTTCCAGTTGAGATCCAACATAAGGCATATTGGGTAATCAAGAAGTGCAACTAGGACTTAGAGGTAGCTGAGAAGGCCAGAAAACGTCAGAAGTTGGAAGAGCTCAGGTTAGAATATTTTGACAATTCTCTGATTTATAAGAAAAGGGCGAAATATTTTCATGACAGAATGAGTGCACCCAAAGAGTTTCAGGTAGGGAAAAAGGTAGTTCTATACAACTCTTAGTTAAAGTTTATACCTGGTAAACTCTAATCTAAGTGGCTTGGCCCATTTGATGTTTCCACTTTATCCTTATGGTGCAGTAGACATTGTTAATCTTGAGACAAGAAAAGTTCTAAAAGTAAATGGGCACAGACTGAAGGTCTTCCATGATGACAAGTCTTTGGATTGCTTTGACATTTCCTATTAGTTAGACTCACCGGTCTACATATGAAAACGAGCCATCACGATCGAGCAACCAACTATAAATATTTGGGCTTCCTGGAGGCAGGCCGACTTTAAATTTACTTTCTTTCTTAGTTTAGATTTCAATTCAATATTTTTTTTAAAATTTTTATTGAGCCTAATTCTTTCCATCATTCTTGTTTTGCTAGGTTTTTTTAGTGGAAAAGAGTTGATTCGAGTGTTCGACATCCTTCCTTCACTTCATTGTTCAAGGAAGTATTCTAATCCCTCGTGCTTTATTTTAATGACATTGGGGACAATGTGTGTTTTAAAAGTTGGGGGTAGGGTGTTTGGATTTTTAGGGGATTTTTCATTGTTTGAATTATTTAGGGTCCTTGATCGCTGTGCTCAGACAATGTTTGCTTAATTGTAGTTTGTTTTGCTGTTTTATTACTTGTGATGACTAGTCTATGACACACTCGTGCGAATTGTTTTTCCATTAGAATAGGTTAGATGAAAGAATTCATAATTTTCATGATGTTTTTTAAAATTTTACTTAATTTTTTTTATTACATCTCCAAGCCCTTAGCATATCTATCTTGACCATGTATGCTTGCTTAGAATTGAATTATGAGACCATAAGTTTGTTATCACTCCGATAGGCCTTGGTGATAGATATTAGTCTTTCCATGGTTCAATTTACTAATGCGTGCTTTGAGATTTAGTCAATTGATATCATTGTCGCCTAGTAAAGAAAAATGAAGAAAATTTTCATATATGCATGTATAGGGGTCTACTCCTCATCTTCAAGGGTATAATTAACCTGGGGTAGCCATGACACCCATGGTTTCCCTATGAATTAAAGTATCCTAGAAGAATGAGTAAGTTGAGGCACTTTTGAAGGGAAGTTGACCCGTAGTTGGATGACTCGCATGACATCCGTTCGAGCAAGCCAAAGCAAAGTTGGTTTTCTACTTTAAGTTTCCCCTTTGTTTGAAAAGAAAAGAAAAAAAAAACAAAAAAGAGAGAAGGAAATGCCTGCAATAAGGGCGTGGATGATTAGATTTTGACCGATCCATTGTGATGTCATTACTACTAATTTAGGAAAACTAATTCTAGAACTTTCAAGCCAGTGTTGAGGGAAAACAAATGGAAGATTCATAAGGCCATTCCAAGCTCACTCTTGTTAAAAATAAATAACTTTGAGCTTGAACATGCATAACAAATCTTAAAACGAATTTTCAAACCATTCTTGAAATGATGGAATGCTTTTTTATTACCTAATCGATTGTGAGTTTGATTCTAGTTGAGTGATGACGCTTGAGTAAGGAACATTCTAGTTTGACAAACTGATTATTTTTGCACGATTTCTTGTTTTAACTTGCTCGAGGACGATCAAGAATTAAGTTGGGGGTGTTTGATACCACCGGAAATGTGCTATCTTCTTCTACTTAACTCAGGGTTGTTTAGCTACTTAATTTGGTTAAATTGATTACTTTGTAGGGCTCGAGTGTACAAGCAGTCGAATTAAGCGTTTGGGACAAAAAGGAGTTAAAATGATGAAGTTAGGAGCCAAATTGAAAAAATGAAGAAGGAATGAAGAATTCTTCCCTGCTGAGTGTTGCCACACTCTTCATATTCTTAAGTCCAACTCTAGCTCAATGTTGGAATATAGATGCTTGAATGCAGATCAGCCTTGCAATGCTCCAGAGATGTCACAATGCCATTGTCGCACCGCTCGCTCAACGCTACACTTCAACGCTCTTGGACATAATAGGTTGTGTTGCAACATTCTGAGAGCGTTACAACGCTAAGAAATTTGACGGACGATGGTGAATCTGACGGTCTACCATTGTCAATCGACAATAAAGCCCTTTAGTATCAGTTTTAAACCGACATTAAAGCCCAGAATCATTGTTCGTTTTTTCAATTACTGTTCGTATAACGATCTTCAATATCGGTTGTCAACTGACCTTTTATAACACTTACATAATTATAACTCCATGAAAATCCTCGTGAACCTTACTTCGAATAGGGTCCAAAATATAAACACAATTTTCTTGAAGATTGATTACAATCAATATCCAATGATAATTATAATAAGCAACAATTTTGAAATATTAGTATGTCATACAATGCAAACTAAAAATAACTAAAGAACTTGTATTTACTTACCCTATGTTATATGGAATAAGAACTAATTGGTCTAAATTAGCCAATTCTAGTTGTTGGCTAAATTTCTAGATCGAAGATCTAGAGACTTTACATGTGATGATATTTTTGCTTGATCAATTATTAAAAAAAAAAAAAAAAAAAACTTCTTGGTAATATCACAGCCACATTCATCTCAAAGATACCTAAACAAAATAAAAGTTATTAGTTAAACATGAAACAAAATATACATGAAGATTGTGAATCTAAATGAGTAATACTTATACAATGTATGTCAATATACACATATAACCAATTTCAACCATACTGCAATTTTGGATCAGATCATCATGACCTAAATAAACAAATTTGTCTCTTCCAAATAGGTGCTCATTCAAATTGATACGGATCATGTTTACATCATTCATGTTGTGTATGGCATGCCCATTTAAGAGTTTGATGGTGCCATTGGTGTCCGTATAATTGGAGGAGTGGCCAACACTCTTAATTGTTGAATGGTTCTACCATAACCAAAGTTACGAAAATTCAAAGTACGAATAATAATAAGTAACCAAACTCGTATACTGAAAAGGAAGCATACTTTTTCCTCCATAATTACAAGTTCACGAGGGCATGTTATGAAGTTGACCATTGCTTGATATAAAGACTCTATTTTTCCCTTCACAGGAATTGGTATTGACAAATCTTCTCCCTTGACAATGTCAATCAATACTTTAATCATTAAGCATGACACATCATCATCAAATGCTGCGGCTACTGCAACAATATTATCTGACTTCCTATAGCCAAGTGGCATGGTGTTCCCTTAACAATATGATTAAAATTTAAAAGTCACAACAAGTAAATTACCTCCAAATTTTCTTTAGGCATCTTCTCAATATCCTCTTCTTTAGATGTACTAAGTGCGACACTCCTAACAGATGATTTAGTTTGATGAGATTGTTTGTTATGAGTTTTTTCTCTTGATTCTTTGACATGTCGAACATTCTTTTCATTAGAGCCTCCTTCAATTTCTTGGCTCATTGTGGACTTTGGTTTTACTAATTTGAAATATTGGGAATGGGAAAATAAATCCTGTAAAACATATTATATTTTTCTCATAATATCTATGTTATCACAAGTTTAGACATTATATATATGTCATCTTAAACTTTTCACAATATAAACTTATAATTCAACCGGCACATTCTTGAATGGTTTCATCAAAGTATTCATTATGTTTTCCTTTTCATGCTTCTTTCCATAAAGTCGAACGATAAGAATGATCACTTGATATGTTTTACATGAACTTACATATTTAATTAGCATAAACATATTAGAATAAAAGATTTAATTTAAGTCGAAAAGCTTACTAATTCTTGGGCAAGATTTGCATAACTCTTATGAGAAATATGATGATTATATACACATTTTGATCTTCTTTCTCTTTGAAGACGACTGATTTCTTATACAACCAACTAGTTGAAGTTACCTATCGAAACAATGATAATATTGACATTTATTTAGAATGACTTACATCCTATTCTTCACTTAATCGTTCATTAACAGATGATGTCCACTGATCTTGATCTATATGAGAATATTGTTGAGGAGGAAATTCCAAAACCGAGGGTTCACCTTTAAATGGAAGTATGAACTTTTGAATCAATGTGGACTTTGGTTCAGATTTTGTCGAGCGACCCGCATTGAACGCCGGGCCGCTTGTTGAATTATATGTTATAGGTATTTGCTGTCAAACACAAACCCCGATATAACTTTGCATTTTCTTTGCACCAAACTCAATCGGTTGTCCATGTTCATTATAATCAATGGCCAACCGTTGCCCATATATTCTTATTTGTGTCAACTCAGACATAGTAGTTGGGCCACGTGGAATACTTATTCTTCTATTTTGTTGTGGGATCATACTTGTTGAATCTTCCATGTGAATTTGGAAAAAAAAATACTCACACAAAAAACATATAATCTTAATGTTTAACACATATAACCATAGTAAATGACATACCGTGTTTAATAACATACCGTGTTTAATACATTATTTATCAACCCATCTACCCTCACAATCATTTTTAATGTATGTGAATATTGTATCATCAATCTCAATAGGTATATCAATATTGGGCATTCTTTGCATACCTCCATAACCACACTCCCGCAACATATCTCCTATTCCATCTTCATAAAAATTATCTTTAATTGTTCGTTGTGGAGATGTAAAACAATTGACCAACCCAAATTTGCGAGGTCTTTTACATAGAAGACTTGTTTTGCTTGAGATGCTAAATTAAATGTGTTTGATTTATGTCCAATATGATTGAGGTCCATAATAGTAAACTCAAACTCGTCTGTTTTTTACTCCAATTCTATTCTCAACTCAGTTACATTTGAATAAAATAAAAGATAATCTAGGATAGTCAAGCTCCCATATTTCTTGTATTACACCATAAAAGGTCATATCTGACATAACAGGGCTTTTGTCCTTAGCACTAAAGACTTGCATTGTGGTAGCCGTTATACTAACTCCACTATTTTGAACCCTTCTAATATCATCGCGATTCTTTGTATGATAGTAGTAACCATTGACCACGTAACCAGAATATTTTGCTACAGTTGGACAAGGTCCATTAGCTATCCATCTTAAAGAATGCGATACGGAATTTTTGGGAACTTTGAGAGCTAGTGCAACCTACGATATATTTTATAACAGTTTAGTAGTTAACATTTAATTTTACATCAAATAGTAGGCCTCTAAATATTACCTGTGTGGACAAACTGACTGAATGTGCGATTATGCTCTTCTTGAAGCCACTTTCTATTTTTACCTTTATTGAGCTTAGACAAAATATCCATATGTTGCCTATTATAAATGACAAATTTAGTAGATCATTGAATAATTAAGTAACCTAAAACGAGAATAAGATTGAGATCTATATACTCGACGTAAGGAAGCACATCATTTACATTTTGAATGACATAAAGATGAGCTTGATCCAACTCATCCTTGCTCGGTCTGATAAAAGAAGCAGCTGACAATGCTCTATCAATGTTTGAGTTTGCTTTCTTTGTTGATGAGTTTAGCACAATAGAATTAACTCCAGATATAAATTAAGAGCAAAACTTTATAGTTTCTTCGATAATATAATTTTCTCCAACACATCCTTCTGGTCGATTTCTATTTCGTACATAAGTTTTCAACACTTTCATGTATCGTTTAAAAGGATACATCCACATCAAATAAACAGGTCCACAAAACTCAACTTCTCTTACGAGATACACTACAAGGTGTACCATTATTGTGAAGAATGATGGTGGAAAATACTTCTCTAAGAGGCATAGAGTGACAACTATATCCTCTTACATACACTTTAACTGAGATGAATCGATCGTCTTGCAACATGTAGCATAAAGAAGAAGCATAGGCAAGTAATTGCAAGCCTTACATGTTTGGGTAAAATATCGCGAATGGCTACAGGTAATAATTGTTGCATAAGAACGTGATGGTCATGCGACTTATGTCTGTAAAGTTTCAAATTTGTGAGCGACACTAAACTTTGAATGTTCGATGAATAGCCTTTAGGTACTTTAATTTTTTATAGTATCTTACAAAAACTCAATATCTCAGCTCGTGTTAATGTATAACATGCTAGAGGTAAAAATACTTTTTTCTCTCCCACTCGAGGGGCTAACTCTGATCTAATATTCAACTCCACCAAATCTAATCGAGTTTTTGTTCCATCCTTCGTTTTACCAAGAATACCAAGCAATGTGCCAATAAAATTTGCACACACATTCTTTTCAACGTGCATCACGTCTAAACAATGTCGCACGTCAAGATACTTCCAGTATTCTAAATGAAAAAAAATAGATTTTTTCTTCCAATAAGTTGAAGGACTATCTCCACTGTTTTTTTCCTTGATAGTTTTCTTACCAAATGAATATTGATACTTAATTGTTTCTACAAGAATTTCTTCCACAATCAATGGTTCTTGAGCAAATTCTAATTATTGTGCACCATTAAAAGCTTTCTTTTATTTCTTATATGGATGATGGCGTGGTAGAAACTTATGATGCCCGAGATATGCCATCTTCTTCCCTTTTGGTAAATAAGTGGACGAAGTTTTCTCTCCACAAATTGAACATGCATGATATCCTTTAATCGTACAACCACATTGAAGGAACTCTTGTAAAAGAGGACTTATGAGCAGAAGCAAGATCATTCCAAATTCATTATGGCAGAAATATTGTATTCACAAACATACAACAAGTTATGCATCTACTAACAAATTAGGACATGATTTTAATAAATAAATAACAAAGGAACAAGAGACTCACCATTGAAGAACTTTTCTTCTTTGTATCTCTCGCTCTCGTCAAGATCAGCAACTCTCGTTGTCGCTGCAACGCCAAGTCAATCGTCCACCAAATATCGTTGTCGCTCACCACCGAATTGTCTTCTATATGAACAAGCTGCAAGGAGGACATCACCACTCAGTAACCTCGGTATTCTCGGAGTGAGAATCTATGAGGTGTGGGCTCTATTGGATTTGATAGAGAGGAGGAGGAAACTACAATCGTATTTAACGATCAAGCAAGTGGGAGAGATTTTGTGTCTATCATATAGATGGATGCTTGATCGTTTAGAAACAGGTGCACGATCATTTAGTAAATTTGGTTTGATCATTTAGGTAAAATCGCTCTCGCGCACGATTGCTTAGTAAAAGCTACACAATCGTTTAGATCTACTGCGCGTGTACACGATCGTTTAGAAAAACTTGAGCTATCGTGTATGCTCTCGTTAGCTAGATAATGGGCAGTGTACAATTTGTGAAGCGATTGTCTAATATATATTTGTAAAATAAAAACTATTTTCTTTTTATCCTTTAATCACGAAAACTCAATGCAACCTCCCACAATCACATATGGTTATGGAGAAAAACCACCAACAATTATCTCATATTTGTTTAATTAAAAATAAATATAATCATATTATATTTATAACTTATAGTTTTAATATCACATCATATACAACATATAAACCATAGCCCTTTTTCTCCTCCAGTAGATATAAATCATATTTATATCCTTTTCCTCCAATTAATGTATCTCATACATCATGTCAACTATATCATATATAATTGACCAGTTTAATCATATCATATTCAATCAAAATTCCCTCTTGTCAATTTGAACACTTCAAACTGACCCAAAAACTAATTCTCAATTTGAATCCATTGAGCTACCAAGAAGACCTTATGAACCTGTGGCTCAAAGCTCCAACGGTACATGAATAGTTGACTAAACTTTTTAGCCACGAGATCCACCATCCGTTAACTGCTAGACACTTCATTAAATACCGAAAACTGCACTCTTCTCACCACAAATATATTTCTGTGTCCATCGGATATAACCAGTCAATAGTACGATAACCCTTCACAGATGCTCGTAAATACAGTTGGGCCGATTTACCATTTTGCCCCTGTAGTTATATCTAACTCTTTAAGTACCACTGATTCCTCTAATGAACAAGACAACATAGTTCAACTATGTGTGGTCACCTCTCATGCTATGAGAAGGTGTGTGGCGCCACATCGTTCAAGCCCCAGAATCAGCCCTTAAGGGAGAAATCTATCTACTTACCCTTGCTTCAGGGAAGGAGTGAATTGCATCTTGTGTAGCTGAGTTCCCAGCTCCCAAATCAGACGAATCCCCAAAGTGGTAGATTTGAATAGGCAATATGGCCACTCGCACCCATGCAAATTAAAGGATCGCCCTCAAAGGTAGAAGTTCCCAACTCACTCAAGATTGAGGTCATGTTACTTATGGTCATCCTAGTGAGGTGAAGTCTTTATCATGAACGACGTTATATAATGAGACAATAACACTTCATGGTTTGGTCTTATACAAACTCCTTTGTATAGGACGTCCCTGCTCGCATGTCTCCACATGAATGATTAGGATCAGATCATCTGTAGCAAGTCACAACACTTGTAACTATTCTACAAAGCGGGTCGCATTCATAGTGTCACAAGGATAAGGTTTCCCTCCTTTATCCATATACTACAGACCATTTTGGTTATCATCTAAGGCATGATCCACCTGTATGTCATCACATACATGCTTTAATTACAACACAACTAGGGATCTTAGTTTATTGGTTTGTGGTAAAGTAAATAAAACATTCCATGTTTCATAGACAATAATGAAGAAAATATCATATATTATTACATCACAAGCGTTTGTTGGGACATGAGGAGTGAAGGTGTCCTGTGAAAATGAATTTTGTGCAAGATTGGACCATAAAACCAGTCACTCTTATTTTATAACATTATTTATTGTTTAAGACTGACTATTTCAAAGCGATGACCTAGGCAACTTGACCTTAATCCTGACTAACTATGAACTCCTGTTTGTTCGGGCTTATCCTTTGATTTGCAAACTGTGAGAGTAGACCAAATGTTTCTGCTCAATAAACCTCCCATTTTGGGGATAAGATCGGATGAATAGCTATGGACATAAGGTGAAAGACAGAACTCACTCCTACCCGATTAGGGTTAGTAGAGAGGTTGTTCCCTTTAAGTGTTGATTCTGGGTCTTGAACAAGAAGCCTCAATCTCTCATTAGCCTGAGAGAGATTTAATTTGTTGTTGGATCACAAATCAATTGTTCATTAGGAGATCAGTGGAACTTAAGGGACAAGAGGTAATTTCGGGGGTAAAACAGAGATTCGACTCAGCTGTTATTACGAACAACCTGTGAAGAGTTAACTTACTAATCATGGTTATATCGAGTGGATATAATATATCTACAGTGAGAGGAATTCAGCTATAGGCTTTAGTGGAATCATTCATTAGTTAACGAATTGGGGTTAGTTCGGTCTAATGAGTTTAGCCAATTAATCTCGAATCGTTACAGCCCATGATCTGTAGGTCCGCGAGGTCTCTCTACTAGCTCGTAAATGGATTAGCTCTAGAGTAGTGTGATAAGTTAATTTAAAGTGTTCAAATTAGAATTAAACAGAATTGAAAAAAATAATATTTAAATATGATTTAAGTATTTGAAGATGGATTATGTAAAATTAATTTAATATTTGATATTAAATTAATTAGAATTATTTAAATTGTTTAAATAATTATTTATTAATTTTATTAAGAAAATTAATTTATGAAATTAATTTTGTAAAATTAATAATATTTTCNTAAATAATTATTTATTAATTTTATTAAGAAAATTAATTTATGAAATTAATTTTGTAAAATTAATAATATTTTCAATTTTATTAAAAGAACTAGTTTATGAAATCAATATTTGAAAAATGGAAAAAGAAGGAAAAACACATAATGGAAAATTGGTTTTCTCCATTGTCTTCATCAAGTAGCTCACTAACCACCCACTAGCTTCAAGCTTTATTAACTCCAAGCATGAGCTACATCTCATGCAACTAATCTCTTTGCATGAGTGTCTACAATATATTGAAGAGATTTGAATGTTTTTTATGGAATGCAACCGATCAAATTTTTCTGAAAAATTCGAAAGAAGAAGTTATTCTTCCGTTGGGTTGCTGCTATGAGTTTGTCTCCTATTCTCTTAATTCAGGCTTATTTTGAGTCCCACAACTCAATCTAGAGCACTAAGAGGACAGTAGGGAAGATCTTGGGGTGGTCTACAACAAGATTCAGAGGAGATTTGCAGTTGGAATTCAAGCTTTGAGGAAGTTCTACAAAGGTATGTCACGAAACCCATTTATTTTTTATGAAGCTTGCTTTCATTTCTGCCAAAATTAATGAACTAGAGTGCTTATAGATCCTGGTCACTTCCGCTGCAGGATGGTACGTTCCAGCAGATTATATGTTACTAACATCACTAGCCAACAACTATATCTACTACTAAGATCTCCATATGGATTTACCCCATTTGTTTAAAGAGCAAGACAAAGATTTCTAGGTTCTGACCCAAACTTTGGCCACAAATTGTCTTTTTTTTCCATGATAGGGCATCTTTGGGATGTTTTAATAAACCATCTGTTTCTCTTTTTTTTTTTTTTAAGCATGCCACGTCAATAAACTTGATGTTTCTTTGCTTCGAAACATTCTTTCAAATTTTGAAATTAGGGAGAAATACCACATGACTTTTACTGGGACATTCTTAGCCCTTTCCTTTAAATTTTTATGAAGCTTCCATCTTGACGTACCACAAATGGGGCATACATTTGCATTTGAGACTTCTTTTCTAAACAAGCAACAATCATTGCTACATGCATGAATCTTCTCGTACTTCATTCCAAGAGTACCCAACATCTTTTTTGCTTCATAAGTAGAAGTTAGAATTTCATTAGGACTAGGTAATATGTCATGAATTAATTCCAACAACTCAGTAAAACTCTTATCGCTCCATCCAAATTTAGCTTTCAAATTATATAACTTTACCAATGTAGATATTTTGGTCAAAGTTTTAAAATTTGGGTATAATAGTTTCTTCGCATCATCTAATAATTCTTTAAAATTATCATATTTTTCATTAAAATAGTTGTGTGCAGCCTCAAACATTCCAATTGTGTCATCAACATCAACATCAACATCATCATCCTCATCAACTTTTTCTCTTTCACTAATAGACACATTTTCATTGTTTCTCTTAATTGGTAATGATTCACCGTGAAAAATCCATGTCTGATAACTTTGATCTATACCATTAAAAAATAAGTGATCTCTTGTTGTGTTCACATTTAGAATCTTTGCATTCACATACTTCAAACATGGACAACTTGTGACATTTGTTGGGCTTGCTCACTTAATTGCTTGACCAAGAAAAGCCCAAATGATGAAAATGCCTCCAACTGAAAAGGCCCACATCTTCCAGCTGATGTGCAACATGTGGTAATCACCACTATCACTACCTGATGGAAATGACACCACTCTGATGGGGAAAAGGGAAAAATAACAAAACAATCTGATTTTCTTTCTCTCTCTCGTTTTAGACTTCTGTTTACCAAAGCTTTCTCTCTAACCCTCTTCTTGTTTGATCGTTTTCATGAGTTTGCTGTATGAATGAAGAAGAAGATGAAACATGCAATGTGATAAAAAGAAAGAAGAGGAGAAGAGCTACACAGAGATGTACGTGGTTTGGCAATGGAGTGCCTACATCCACGGGAAGGAGAAGAACTTCTATTATTCAAGAGCTAAGTCACTTTTCTTTTACAAATCTTGTAACTTCCTTGTAAGTTTGTAAAAATATCTATCTGCTAAATGTAAATGATGCATATTTATACTTTGAGCTGATATAAGTAGTTACATAACAAATTGTAAAGAAAGTGTAAAGAGCCGTTGCAGTCTTGATTTGTATGCTTGAGCTTATTTTTATACTTTAAATCTCCACTTTAAGCTCAACATGAAAGCTTTTCTCCTTCCAGATCTAACTGGTCTTCACCCCTTTTCAGGTAGCTGGAAGCCAATCTGACCAAGACAGTTGGAGAGCTTGAGCTTTGAAACAGGTTTGGTAAGCATATCAGCTGCATTCTCAGTGGTATGGATTTTGTGAACTTCGACTTCACCTTTTTCTATTCTGTCCGTTACAAAATGATATTTTATATCTATGGGTTTGTTCCTTGAGTGATATTGAGGGTTTTTGGAAAGATGAATGGCACTTTGGTTATCACAGTAGATCTTAACTACTGTTTGATTGATACCAAAGTCCTTCATCAACCCCTTTAACCACAATGCTTCTTTTATAGCTTCTGATAATGCCATGTATTCTACTTCAGTATTAGATAGGGTTGTGATTGACTGAAGGTTTGCTTTCCAACATAGTAAATTAGGATCATATAAGAATAGATAACCTGTTAATGATCTCCTTTTGTCTTGGACATCTGCAAAATCTGAATCAACATATCCATATAGCTCTAATTCTGTTTCTTTTGTACTTTGATATGTTAATTTAGATTGTTTATACCATATTAAGTATCTTAATATCCATTTTGTTGTTTCCCAGTGCCTTTTTCCAGTGTTAGACATGTATCTACTGACAAGACTAGAACAATAGGATAGGTCTAGTCTAGTTGATATCATTAGATACATTAAACTACCTACTGCTTGGTTGTAAGGGATTAATTGCATTTGAGTTAAATGTTCTATATCTGTTTCCTTAGGTGAATTAGCTGAGGAAAGTTTAAAATAACTAGCAATAGGTATAGTAACAGGTTTAACATTAGACATATTGAACCTTTTAATAACTTTTTCACAGTAGTTTGTTTGACTGATGGTGAGTATAGAGGAAGTCCTATCTCTGTTTATTTCAATCCCAATAATCTTTTTAGACTGACCCAAGTTTTTCATGTCAAACTCTCTCTTTAGAAGATCTTTGACATGTTTTATATCCTCCTTGGATTTCCCACCTAGCAGCATATCATCCACATAAAGGAGTAAATAGACTTTGTCCTTATAGATAGTTGAATTAACATAAGAACAAATGTCATAGGTACTCTTTTGAAACCCAATATTCTCTATGTAGTCATTAAATCTTCTGTACCAGCATCTAGGGGATTGTTTAAAACCTTATATAGATTTGTTTAGGAGACAATAAAGATCTTCCTTTCCTCTTTCTTCAAACCCTTTAGGTTGAACCATATAGATAACCTCTTCTAGATTTCCATGAAGGAAAGCTGTTTTAACATCTAGTTGATCTAATTCAAGGTTGTAATGAGCAACTAGAGACAGTAGAAGTCTGATAGAGGTTTGCTTTACTACTGGTGAAAAAATTTCAGAATAGTCTATGCCTTCCCTTTGAGTAAATCCCTTAGCCACTAACCTAGCCTTATACCTAAGTTTTTCTTCTTTAGTAGAACCCTCTTTTAGTTTATATATTCACTTGGAAGCTAAAAGGGGCTAGGGTCCAAGTTTTGTTGACACTGAGTGATTCCATTTCTTCACACATAGCTTCAATCCAAGACCTAGCATTAGGGCAGTTCATTGCCTCTTCAAAAGTAGCAGGTTTTTGGCCATTAGGCGCTATTGTGGCATTTAGAACTAGATTCATATAATTAGTTTCAGTATACCTAGCTGGAGGAACTATCACTCTTCTTTGTCTATCCCTAGCTAATGAGTACTGACTCAAATCAGGTTGAGTTTCAGTATGCTCAATAGACTCACCAGAGTTTTCCTCTTCTTCTTCTTCAGTTTCATTAGAAGGATTGTAACTAGTGGATGAATCTATAGATGCCTCCACCTCAATCCTAGCAGTAGTAGGGCTTTTAGGAACTTCACAGGTTGTCTTTTCCTTTTGCATAAACATCTCTTTCTCTCTAAAAGTAACATCCCCACTTACAACAAATGTTTTCTCAATAGGATTCTACATCTTAAAGCCTTTATCACCTTCTAAGAACCCAACAAACATACACTTCATTGCCCTAGATTTTAGTTTCTCCTGACTTTGGTGAATATAGCCTGCACATCCAAATACCCTTAGATTATCTAGGTTAGGAGGATATTTTGTCCATCTTTCTTCAGGAGTTAGGAAGTTTAGGGAGGAATGAGGACACTTATTTAAGGTGAAAATAGTGTAGCTTGCTATCTCAGCCCAATACTTTTCACTAAGAATAGCATTTGAAAGAAGACATCTAACCCTTTCTATGATTGTTCTATTAAGTCTCTCAGCAACTCTATTCTGTTGAGGAGTAAGTCTAACAGTCCTATGCCTAGTTATGCCCATTTCTTTACAACACTTATTAAACTCTTCACTACAAAATTCCAGTCCATTATCAGTTCTCAGGTATTTAATTTCTTTAGAAGTTTGCTTCTTTATCATGAGTTTCCATTCCTTAAACTTATCAAACACTTGGTCTTTAGTTTTAAGGAAGTAAACCTTGCTTTTCCTAGAGAAAGTCATTAGTGAAAGAGAGTAAATACCTTGAGCCACTAAGGCTAGGGGTAGGAGTTGGACACCATAGGTCTGAATGAATATAATTTAGGATAACCTTTGTGGTATGTTGTGCTTTAGTAAAACTTTGTTATGTAGCCTTTCCTAAAACACAATGTTCACATAAAGTTAGATTATCTGAGAGACCTTTAGGTAGAATCTCTTACTTAGATAAAAATTTTAGGCCTTTAGCACTAATATGAGACAGTCTCTTGTGCCAAACATCAACTTCAATGATCTCATTTGAGGTGGCAACATATGCCCCTGTCATCATTTCAACTCTTTTAACCACAAATAAGTCATTTACTTTTTTTCCCAACAAGTATTATCTTAGAGTCTTTTAGCACCTCAAGGGTTCCTCTTTTGCCCCTGTATTCACAACCAATTGCATCAAGCATTCCTAAGGAAATTAAGTTTCTCTTAAGAAGTGGAACATATCTTACATTTCTAAGAAGTTTAACAGTTCCATCCTTATGTTTCATTGAAACAGAGCCAATGTCTTTTATCTTACAGCCTTGGTTGTTTCCCATATAAACCATTTCTCCTTCAATTTCTTTATAGGTGTTGAACCATGGTCTTATAGAGGCCATGTGATAGGTGCATCCAGAATCTAGGACCCAATCATGTTTTCCTAGGGGATTTACATGGTTGAATTTATCTAAGGTTGAGGCTAGAGCATCTGAGTAGATATAAGATCCTTCTACCACAGAAGCTTTAGGTTGTTTACCTTAGAGTCTTTTTCTTTCTCTTGGTTCTTCCTTTTAA
Source organism: Benincasa hispida (assembly GCF_009727055.1). Taxonomy (NCBI): domain Eukaryota; kingdom Viridiplantae; phylum Streptophyta; class Magnoliopsida; order Cucurbitales; family Cucurbitaceae; genus Benincasa; species Benincasa hispida. The sequence continues at coordinate 56,865,051 of NC_052350.1, read as the reverse complement.
GAATAAAACAATCTTTGATTAAATATCCTTTATTTTTGCATTATTTACATTTTAGTTTCTGTTTAGGCTTATTCTCTTCCGAATTATGTGGTTTTCTGTCCTTTGAGTGATTTGGTTTAAAATTTCCTTTAACAAATAATCCTTCACCAGTAGGATATTCCTTATTGACAGTTTGTAACTCTAGCTCTCTAGTTCTTAAAGTTGATATTATTGTATCAGAACTTATGTTATCCCTTCCGTATTTTAAAGCGTTTTTTTATTTCCCTATAGGGTTCAGGCAGAGAATTAAGAATTACATAGGCCTCATTTTCATCTCCAAGTTTCTCTCCTAAGGTTTTGAATTCAGCTACAATTTTCTTGAATTCATTTAGATTATCAGTTAGAGACTTTGATGAATCAATTTTAAATGTAAAGAATTTTTTCCTAAGGTACATTTTACTAGGAAGTTCCTTTGTAACATATAAGTCTTCCAATTTAGTTCATATCCTATAGGCTGTTTCTTGATCTTAAACTTGCCTTAAAACATTATCACTAAGGTTTAGGACTAACGTACCATAAGCTGCCAGCTCCCAATCTTCTTTTTCTTGAGTTGTCACTAAGGTTGGGAGTGTAGGTGGGTCAAGGAGAGCTTTATGAGCCTTCTGTTGGGCCAAGAATTGCTTTGATTTTGGCCTTCTATAGACCAAAATCTCCTTTACCATCGAACTTCTCTACTTCAAATCTTGTTACTGACATCTTGGAGTGAAACTTGAGTCTTGAATCTTCAAGAACTACAATTTTGTAAGTATTTTTGCTCTTATACCACTTTGTTGGGCTTGCTCACTTAATTGCTTGACCAAGAAAATCCCAAATGATGAAAATATCTTCAGCTGAAAAGGCTCACGATCTTCCAGCTGATGTGCAACACGTGGTAATCACTACTATCACTGCCTGGTGGAAGTGACACCACTCTGATGGAAAAAAGGGAAAAATAAATAATCAATTTGATTTTCTTTCTCTCTCTCGTTTCAGACTTCTGTTTACAGTAGCTTTCTCTCTAACCCTCTTCTTGTTTGATCGTTTGCATGAGTTTGTTGTGTGAATGAAGAAGAAGATGAAACATGCAATGTGATAAAGAGAAAGAAGAGGAGAAAAGCTACACAGAGATGTACATGGTTCGACAATAGAGTGCCTACATCCACGGAAAGGAGAATAACTTCTATTGTTCAAGAGCTAAGTCACTTTTCTTTTACAGATCTTGTAGCTTCCTTGTAAGTTTGTAAAAAGATTTATCTATTAAATGTAAATGATGCATATTTATACTTTGAGCTGATACAAGTAGTTACATAACAAATTGTAAAGAAAGTGTAAATAGTCGTTGAGATCTTGATTCGTATGCTTGAGCTTATTTTTATACTTCAGTTCACATTTAGAATCTTTGCATTCCCACACTTCAAACATGGACAACTCATGACATTCGATATATTTAAATGTTGTAGATCATTTTTGATAAACATCTCAACCTCTAACCCATATTCAGCTAACATTCTATTCATTTTCATCCATGACTTATCCATGATTGTAAAATATGCAACTTAATCTACAAAAAAGACAAACAATAACAATGAAAAATTATGTAACCGTAAGCTTGTAAATTTAACCATAATCAACAATAAGACCTAAAACATTAAAAATTTGGTTCTAATATATACTTCAACCACACCAAGCAAGACTATCAACCAAATACATGTTCTTGAACTAATTTCATTCCAACATTAACAACCAAGAAGCTTAATCATTGGAATAAAAATAAAATGAATGAAATAACACTTGAACCACACCAACCAAGCTTAATCAATCAAGTAAGACCAAATTAGTTTATATATAATTGAAAGAAAAGGATTTTGATATACATTTAAACCATACCAAGCAAGACTACCAAGTATATATTCTTCAACTAATTTACTTCCAACATTTCAAAATTGAAAGAAGCTTAATCATTAGAATAAAAATAAAATGAATGAAATAACTTTAAATTACTAAATTGAAAATACATATTAAAAGAAAATTTTACCTTTCCAAGCAAACAACTTAAACAACCAATAGATCCAAACCACAGCTCGAAGATTGGAACACCGACGAGCGCCGGACCTTGCGAACAGAGTTGAGATGGTAGATCTGGCAAAAGTACAATGTCGACGACCAAATCAAAAGACCCACGAGTAGATCGGGAAAATAGACAACCGGATCGGAAAAGCCTACAACTAATCTATAGATCCAATGCCGACGACCCACCTCCACGTCTGGAACAAGCTGGACGAACGGCGAGCTGACCTACCAGAATCTACAGATCCAAGGAGAAGAGAGAACTCCACCACTGATGGAATCTATGGACGGTGAACTTCACCACGCCGGTGACGACGATCGAAACAAGCTGGACCGAACGATGACCCAAATTTATAGATTGAACCACACAGACCCTAACAATATGGTCGAAGAACGCCCACGATGATGACCAACCATCGAAAGAATGCCCACAACGACAAAGATCCAAGTAACGCCAGTGACGATGATGATCGGAAGTGATTTGCACATCTAAGCTAAGGAGAAGAAAAAGTTTGGTAAGAGAGAAGTGAAAGGAGAGAGAAAATTTGGTATGAAATGAAAAAGATGTTTTTTAATAAAGTAAAAAAATAAATAAATGTAGGCCTTTATTGTCGGTTTTAAACCGATATTGTAGCCTATCTTCAATGTCGGTTTAAAACAGACATTAAAGATCCGTTTTTTTGCTAAAACTAACATTGTACATTTGGTTTCACTTTTTTCAACTGACATTAAAGTCCAAAATTCTTGTAGTGTCTCCAGATAATTTTGTGTTTGATTATTATATTTGCAGTTGTCTTTATATATATTGTTGTCTTGTTTAATTTTAGGGTTAGCCTTCTTATTAAAAAAGTGTGTGCATTACGAGTTTTGAGCTTAGTGATTGTCTAAGCCTCAATCTTTGTATATTGTGATTAAAATCTTATTATTTTTTCCCTATTGTGGGTTTATTCTAGTAGTCATTTAGGTTTGGTTCGAAATGAGTTTTTTATATTATATTAAGGAGAGTTCAATCAAAATTCGAGAAAAGTTTGCTTATAAAGGTGAAAGGATCTCACACTTAGAGAGAGCCTAAGTGCATTGTAGTGAGAAGATCTCATGTTTAAGGAGAATTTAAGTATATTATATTAAGGAAATCTCATACAAAATTTGGAAAAGCGTTACCGTGGAAATGAGAGGAGATGCTAAACTTTTCATATAGTAAAGCTTTCTTTTACTGGGCAAACAGTCTCCCAAATGTTGGTGAAATTGCACCAATTTTGAACCCCCTACCACTATTTTCTTCAATAAATCAAGGTCCAATAAAAACCCTATTAAAAAATAACAGCATTGAGAATTAGCTCTTTTTCTTGTGAGTACCTTAAATAAAGAGGGGTGAGAAAAATAACTGATCATTCAATCTTCACCCACCTTTAAAATTATTCAACTCAAAGAAAAAAAAATGTTTAAATAAAAACAAGATAAAAGATATATTCCACTAGAATTAAAGAAATCCGTTTTTTCCTTTTTTTTCAACATCGAGATTCGTGCTCTTCAAAACTATAAATCAAGAACCAAGTCAATTGATTAATTAATAAATAAATAATTTCAGTTCATGAATTTCTGAAAAAACTAAGAGTAAAATAGTAAGGTACCTTAATTTCTACGAATTCCCAGCTCTAAAAAGCTCATCTTAGGAATACTTTGAACTTTAAAATTTCAAAGTTTAGATCTGAATCAAAAGGAAGCTTTTAGAAAGTGGCTCTTTTCTTCTTTGGAATTTGAGGTCTAAACTCATGTGATCTTCAATTCAATTTCATCCATTTCTTGAAGATTTCCATCTGGGTTTCAATGAATTTAGGTAAGAAAATCTTCAACTTTCATTCAATAATTATTAATTAATGCTTCAATTCAGTTTCATTTTACTCTCATCTTCTCTGTTTTTTACTTTCATAGTATGTGTTTACAATAAGGAAAAGCAGAAATAGAATATTGTAGTATTTTATCAACATAAAGAAGTTGATGTAACTCGGAAAAAAAAATTATTAAACTGAATTTAAGTTTTTTTTTTCGATTCAAATCTGTACAAAAATTATTTCCCAATTATAAGATCATTCATTTAATAAATATTCAATTTGTATCTGAGCTCGTGTTAGAATGTACACATCTAAAAGTTTTGACTAACTCGTTTGATAATCATCTACATTTTAGTTTTTAATTTTTGACATATGTTTTTCATATCAATTCACTACCAAAATTTTTAACAATTAAGTTAAAGATTTCAAAATTAGAAAAGTAGTTTTTAAATTTTTTTTTTTTTTCCGAATTTGACTAAGAAGTCAAATATTTCTTTAAGAACCGGAAAAATCATAGTAAGAACATTGAGAGAAAAAACAAGCATAAACTTCAAAAACATAGAACTACAATCGAAAACATCATCAAATGTGATTTTAGGCTTTTTTTAGTTTTTAAGATTTGAAAATTGTACTTATTTTTTTATCATTTCTTTACCATAGTTTTATTTCTCCCAAATAACCATTTGAATTCATTGTTAAATTTCAAAAATCAAATGACCAAATTTTTAAAAACTATTTTTTTAGTTTTCAAATATTTACTTGAATTTTGAAAATATCTCTAAAAAAATTTGGATAATATAACAAAAATAAAGAAATTCATAGATAGAAATAGTATTAAAAACTTAATTTTCAAAAATTAAATAGTTATTAATCGAGATTTTATTTTATCTTTTTTGGTCCGAAGTTTCCTTTCAACATGATGTGAATTTAGGATATATAGTGCTTGTATCCAAACAATAAAATTCAGATTTTTTTTTCCTATAATTAACTTGCTTGGAATTATTGTACTTTCTTTGTTAAGTGGTCAAAAGCTGAGAGTAAGAAGGACAATAATTAAGTAGCAAAAAGGACAAACCTCTTGTTTCATTTTGCCTCCAAGAAAAAATGAGGAACAAAGGCAGGCTAGGAAGAACAATGGGTTGGCTTCAAATTCTATTAGGAGGGCTTGTTATCATCATAACCACATTGTCTCTCTTCAAGTTCTACTCAGCTGGATTTATCTTCCACAAGGACGACGTTTGCCGATACTTCTACACCACAACGAGGCATGTCTACGAGGAAAGCTTTGATGCAAAAGCGTTGTCGGACCGAGTTGAAGAAGTGCTAGATCAGCTAGAAAGTTTGCAAGAGAAACTCGAATCCGCCGTAGAAGAAATGGGAAAGAACAAGCAAGTGTTGAACAATGGGAATATCACAAGGATTGAGCATAAAAAGTACTTAGAAGAGGAAGTGATTAAGCCTCTTTATAATGCTCATATTGCCTTGAGGCAAATAAGACTACCAAAGGTTGAAAAAAATGGTCAAAATTATTCTACTGTGAAAGAAGAGCCTTTGATCAACAATTTTGTGGTTGAGGAAATAAGAAAATACATTTCTCCAAAGAAAAGTAGAATTGGGAAACTCAATATGTATATGACTGAGAATATATACAACACAATTGGACATGCTTGTGTTTTGCATAGGAAGGAATTGGAAGATTATATGGATTATGATATTGGTTCATATTGTAAAGATGATTGGAACTTGGCTCAAAAACTTATGCTCAACGGTTGTGATCCGTTGCCCCGTCGACGGTGCTTGACAAGAGCGTCGAAGGTCTACCAAAAGCCTTATCCAGTGAACGAATCGCTATGGAAGTCGCCAGACGACCGGAATGTAAGATGGAGTAACTATCAATGTAGGAACTTTTCTTGCTTGTCTAGCAAGAATCCCAAAAGGGGGTACAACAAGTGTAGTGGTTGCTTTGAAATTGATAAAGAGAAGCTTAAATGGGTGATCAATAGCTCTCTCGCCGTCGATTTCACGATATCGGATGTTTTAGCAATCAAGCCAGGGGAGATTCGGATCGGGTTGGATTTCGGGATCAGCACGGGGAGTTTCGCTGCAAGAATGAGAGAACAAAATGTGACAATTGTGACAACTGCTTTGAACCTTGGAGCTCCTTTCAATGAATTTATTGCTTTAAGAGGTTTGATTCCTCTCTATGTGACATTAAACCAAAGACTTCCTCTGTTTGATAACACAATGGACTTGATTCACACAACTGGGTTCATGGATGGTTGGCTAGATATGTTGCTGTTGGATTTCATACTTTTCGATTGGGATCGGGTTCTACGGCCGGGAGGATTGTTATGGATCGACCGATTCTTTTGCGATCGAAAGGATCTCGACGATTACATGTATATGTTTCTGCAGTTTAGATACAAGAAACACAAATGGACTATTGCTCCTAAATCAAAAAATGAAGTCTACCTTTCTGCATTGTTGGAAAAACCTCCAAGGGCAATATGATGATGTATTAACAATTTGTTTTGTTTTAGATCACTTTCATTCAGTCTAAACTCTTGACTTACATATACATTATTGTTTCAAACTCATGTAAGAAATTATTATTCTGCTTTCAATTTGAATATAATTTAGACCTTCCTATTCAAGAGTATAACACGTTTGAAAGTGATTCTTGAAAGGGTCAAAATCACTTTTGTCATTTTCAAAATCACTTTGGAACAAATTTTAGATCATTCAAAATCAATTTTGATGATATGAAAAATTGTATTTAAAGTGAAAGATTAAATATTGAATTAATTTTGAGTCATTAGTTTAAGAATGACTAAAAACATTTGAACAATTGTAATTATTCCTAAACATGCACGAAGTAGATTTATCTGGATCGAGAAATGTTAAACAAAACTTGGCAAGAGAATAATTTGGTGAATCTTCGATCTTGGCTCAAACTAAATATAGACAATCCTCTTGTTCCTCTTGACTTGAATAAATTATTGTACAACACAATGTGGTAGACAATCTTACATCGTGAATGTATGAAAGAGAAATCAAATTAAAGTACTTTGAATCTATATTCAACATGGTTATTAGATGTATACATAATTCTGAATGAGACAACCACATTATGTGGTATGATTCAATAATTGTTCATTTGATTCGATGAGAAATGAGAAGCGGGTTGGTCTTTTTTCTATATATATAATAATTTAGGTCTACTTTGATAACCATTAAAATTTTGGTTTTTGAAAATCAAACTTCTGAACACCACTTTCATCTCTAGGCTTCTTTGTTTTGTTATTCGTTAGCTTTCTTCCAATATTTTCAAAAAACAAGTCATGTTTTCAAAAACTAAAATATACAAGCTCCGTTTGATAACCATTTGATTTTTTGTTTTTTGTTTTTGAAAATTAAGTCTATAAATCCTCCTTCCATCTACTGAAGAAATACTTCCATGATGTCAAGAATTACTATTGAGATATGCTGACCTTTATAAGTTGGGATTATATCAAATTTGGAGGAAATGTGTGATAGAAGAAGATATATTGCAGGTTGAAATAAAGATTATCTAACACCCAATGCCACGTGTAACTATAAAAAGAGTAAAGAAGAACATAACACAAAGTTTTGATGGTTCAATTCGGTGTAAAATCACCTATGTTTGGGAGGCACGAAAAGATAACTTCATTAATATAATGTTAAGTGATTACAACAATATACTTGTATGTAAAGAAGGGACGATTACAAAGACAAACGTACAGCTTAACTCCTCAAATGATCACCTAGGATCTCCCTAGATGTGAGACTCCCTATCAATGTAACTTAGACTCCACCTAAGTATGTGGATATTTGTGAAGAATTAGGCTTCCCCTTAGTATGAAACTCTTTTTCAAGGAACCTTAGGTTCCTCCTAAGTGTGAGACTCCCTCTCACTAAGATATTATCTTTCTACCCTCAAATGACAACCACTCCACTTGATATACTTAGGCTCCCTCTACGTTTGAGAATACAAATTCAAATTGTTGTAGAACAATCTAGTAAGAGCTTGAGAGAGACTCATGATCTACAGAAGCACAACCTTCTCAAGAGTAAGATTAACACACTTGGGATTTCTTCAAAACAACCAAAGAACATAACACAAATGATCTTTTGAATGCTAACCCTAAATTAAAGGCCACAACGGAAAAAGATAGTGAGACAACCCTAAAACGGATTCAGCATGCTCATAAAAGGAAACAAAATCGAAAGAATTAACAACCAAGATAGGAAAAAAAATATTTTACAGAATCAACAATTTAAATAACATCATACTGTTTGGAACCGTTATTGTAGAGACATACTAAAAGACAATCATGAGATAGGTCAACGCACAATCCAAAAATATCAGTCACAAACATCCTAAACAAATATAACAACACCAAATCAAATCTCTAACACAAGTGTTGATTGCATGTCATACAACTCCTTAAAGAAGACATTTTGCAAGAATGAAGACAACAACCAAGGTTGTTTAGTGGAATCAATGCTTACACTCTTCAAGGATGTACATGAGTTCACAAAAAGGTGTGACAAAGGTCAAAGGACATGGAACTTATCAGCAAGAAATGAAAGACTAATGAACTATATCCTAGAAGTTAGATTTTTGTTTGTTTTATTTTTGGGTATAGAAAGGGTTAGTAATATATTAGAAAATATTAGAACTTTTGACATGTACATATAGTAGACTTATAAAATTTTATGATGTTTTGCAACAAATTTTCAATATGTAAAAAGTTTATTTCAAATACTAAAAATACTACACATTTTTTAAAAAAAAAATGACCTTAAAATAAAAAATATTTAAAAAAATGAGAAGAGCCATTTACAAATATTACATATTTACACATTTGTTGCAAAGCAACGACCGTGTTCTAATTATCACTAATGTTTTACTAATCCGTCCTAAGTAAAATTGGTATATAATTATATTCTATTTTACTTTTGAGATTTACATTGATAGCATGAAAAGACAAATATTAGCAATCATATGCAAGAGATTAAATAGATATGATGAATTATGACATAAATATCAATAATATCAATACATATTGAAATCACATATGAAAATTTTATAAAGAGATTATATTTTTAAAATTTAATATGCATAGTAATAAACTAGTATAAAAGTAAAATAAAAGAAAAAAGAAAGTAAAATTGTTTAAAGGGATTTTCAAAAATAGAAAAGGGAAAATATTTACACAAATAACAAAATTTAATTATAATTGTGATAGACATTATTATCAATGTCTATTATAGGGTAGATGTTGATAGAAGTACTCTATCAACATTAATCATTGATAGAAACTGATACAAGTTTATCACTGATAGATATTAATAGTAGTCTATCAGTGTCTATCTTTGATAAAAACTTATAGAAGTCTATCATTGATAGATGCTAATAGAAGTCTATCGGTCACTATGAGTGATAGAAATTGATAAAAGTTTATCATTGATACTATCAATGATAGAAACTGAGATTGATAGAAGTCTATCGATGTCTATCAATATTTTTTTTCTTATCTCTATAAATAGTTTATCATTTTTTCTATTTGTGGAAATTCTTATGACTATTTAAAATATAACCAGCATTAAATTAGTTGAAATTTACTAATTATTGATTAGGTGACCACTTTTCATACGTGGATTCACAAAACTAATTGGATTCCAATTGTGTGCTATTAAAACAATCAAAGGAAAAAGAGCTTAAACACAATTTGAAGAACTCCTGGTCTTTCACTTTATTAATTAATTAAAAACATGCATCTTCCTACACAACTATTGGCTCTTGTTTATTTGACATTTGTTTGAAGTTTTGATGTGTATTATTATTTCTACCAAACAAATGGGTGTTGTGTGTAACGCACACTCCACTTTCTTTAGAATTTAGAAAAGTTCAACACTTTTTGCTCCCTTTCGCGTGCTCTTTTATTAATATAGTTTTGGTATAAAGTTATTTTTATTTCTAGACCTTTACATTGATTTGTAAATTTTCAAATTTGTAGAGTTTGGACAAAATATTATAAAAGTAGTAATGTCATGCATATTAATAGGAACAATGACCTTCTAAATATTTTCATAATGATATGATATTGTCTACTTTAAACATAACCTCTCATGATTTTACTTTTTGCTTTACTTAAAAATGTCTCGTACCATTAGTAGCTGTCATTATCACTTATATATATCATCTAGCAAATTTGAGTATTTGGTGCATTCTCAACAATCCTCCTTTAAGCAAAGAACCACCAAGCGTCCCCTCCAACTTTCCATGTAACTCTTATCTAGGTTAACTTCTCTCCATTGGAGCAGTATACCATCTATTCGATAGAGTTCAACCACAAATCACACCATGACTACTTCCAAGGCTTGATTACATCTTTGTTCAACACTCAAGAATTCTATCAACATAGTTATGTCAGGAGTATGGCTCTAATACCACTTGTTAAAGACAACGACCTTCAAAATATCTCTACAGTATCATGAAACACTTTGGGTATAAACCCTCACGGTTTTACTTTTGGATTCACCCAAAAGGCCTCATACCATTAATTAGAGATAGTTGCCCTTACTTATATACCATGGATCTTTCCTTTATCAAGTCAATACGAGACTTTGATCGCATTCCCAATACATATAGGTAAGTTTAAAGAAGTGATGAACTCCGAACATTACAAAAAGTGCCTATGTGTTTGATTTTAAATTGTCGCATTTAGAAACACTTTAAGTTTTAGTGTACTAACTCTAGTTAAAATCTCATTTGATATTTTCTATTTTGAGAGTGGAGAAAATGATGTGAGTGGTACAAAAATTTTGAGAGAATATTTTTGTAATTGGAATCGGGGAGAGAATGCTATACGATTGTAACAAAATTTAATCATACAGTGGATTTCTTTCTACCGGATCGTGTTTTTTCTCAAATTTTGGGTTTTCTAGTACGCAAATTTTTATGTTTCCTATTTTTGTTATTTTTTTAATTTTTTAATCATTTTTCTACTTATTCTTATAGTAGAAATGGGAAGTTATTCTCAACAAGTGATATCAAGGGTCCAAGGGAGGACACAGTCTAAGTGTTAGACACTATTCCGATTAAGGTTTGTAGAATTCCTCAAAGGTTAAGTTTGTAGAATTTAGACTATATACTCTATGGTGGGACATTATCTAAATTTCCACATAATAAAAGAATTATTGAAACATAATATAGTATTGTTAATGGGTAGATTGCTCATTATTTGTAGATTTATTAGGAGTGAAGCACATATGTCAAATTTTGTGAGTCTAATGAATTAAGTTTGATGTGAAAAAATTAGATGGAATAATCAACTTTGGCTTATGGTAAGTGCAATTTAATAATGTGTTGATAAATCAAGGTATACATAGGGTCTTGAAGAGAAGATCAAGCAATCATGTGATTTCAACTAAGGTTCTAAGAAGAAATAATTCACATTGATGAAAGGCAGTTGATAATGTGGACGATCTGAATACATAAAAGGATTACTCTAGTAGAGAGTGTTCGTTAAAAGGCTCTAGATCATATGTTAACATTGTTTCTCTTATTAGAAACATAAAATAATAATAATAACAACAACAATAATAATAATAAAATGGTAGATTTAATACCTTTAATTCTTCAACATATCTTATGAATATGAACATTAATGACTTTAACTATCAATTTCAAAGTCTCAAATTCGATCTCTTATATCTCATATTGAAATTTTGAAAGAGAGAAAAAAAAGAAAGAAAGAAAAAACACCAACCTAACATATGTTAGCTGTGATGAAAGAAAGTGTTGCTATTTTTTTTTTCTCACTTCTTTACAACAAACCTAGTATTTGTTAGGATTAATTGAGACTAACAATTAATTTCTACGAAAATTTCTTAATGAATGTTTTACTTAGATTTAAATTAGCATTTTGGTCTATGTTTTTCAAGTATATTTTATTTAATTTTTGTACTTCCAAATGAATCTGTACTTTTAAACAAATCTTAAAATCATTCGTGGTTAGTTTGAAATAATATATATATTAAAGAGCTTTTAGAAATTAAAAAAAAAAAAAGAACTATTTACATAAAATAGCAAAATTTTAATCTTCTTTGATAGAGACGGATAAAAGTCTACCCATGTCTATCATGTTTTTTTTTTTTTTTTTTACTATTTCTATAAATAGTTTGACATTTTTTCTATTAGTGAAATTTTTTCTATATATTATTGAAATTGGTTAAATAAAAATAATAATTTTCATGTAAGAAAGCATATAATCTAAATATGTTTTCAAAATTGAGCGAAGGCTGATAGAGATTTAAATAAAATAAAAAATTGGTAATTAAATGAGATTGATTGGAAGTATAAAGATTGAATTCAAACATTTAAGATTACATATAAAATACTCAACAACCTATAATCAAATAGACTCAAAGTACACAGATTGAAATTGTATCTTAATAGTGCCTATACTACAAAATCTAGGAATAAACAATTAAGCTATTGAAAAGTGAAATAGTTAAATAACATATAAAATACTCAGCAACTTATGACCAAGAATATTTTCTCAAAGTGGCCATTATTAGCATATAAAACATATTTTAAAGAAACTTTATTTTCCGAGGAATTAAAAAAAATTAAATGTGAGAATATATAGTGTCCTACTCAATTTCTCTATTAATATAATTGGGGATAGAAAATTCAAATTACATGTTGCGAAATCGACAATTAGAGAACACAAAAAGAAACGTAGAGTAGGAAAAAATCGACACACAGATATACGTGGTTCACTAACAGTTGTTAGCTACATCCATAGACAGAGGGAGAACAATATTATTTCGAGAGAATGTTTTCAGAATCACATCAAGAACGGCGCCTCTAGGTTATAGAGTTTATATATCGCACTGTTCTAAACCCTAGGATCAAAAACGTAAATAACTGCAAATAAATAAATATGCTGAATACAAAATCTGAATAGGTTTCAGGGGTGTTGTCCCCGAACCTCCACCAGGACGCACTGCCCCTGGACCCCGGCTCGCTAACTGAACAGCGAGACCTCTGTACTAGGTTATTCGAAGCGCCAACAAATAGATTCAAGGCACTTCAACATTACATACCTCGTATAAATAACATGTTCGTATGTCGATTGAGTTATATTCGTTCTAACAGTGTCTTATTCTGTTTAAATATGCTTAAGTTAGTTGAAGTTTAAATAAATTACTCTTTAAATTGTGAAATATATTAAAACAAAGATTTAATCAAAATAAACATTATTCCTAAACTTCAAGAGGGAGAACCTCCGAATAAAGTTGTTTTTTCCCCAATAAAGTTCATTTTTATATTTTTATTTTAGGGTTAATATTGTTTTGGTCCCTAATCTCTCATATTATTTTATTTTGATCCTCATAATTACAGTTATTGTATCTAAAGTTATTGTAGACTCTATTTAAATTTTATTTTCTGACCAAGTATAATTTATGTCAATGCAAATCCCATCATATCATTCATTTAAATACATATAACTTTTTTTGCATGTTTCATGTTGATTCTTAAACTTTTATAAATATTTATTTAGTCTCTAAACTTTTTTAAAATCATCTTAACTATTCTTTTTTTATTTTTATCATATTTTACTAACCGATGCTCATTTCTAACATAGCTTGAAATTCACTCCTATAACATGCTAGCTAAAACATAATAAAAATAATGACTAAAATATATTTTCTTTTCAAAGAGAGCAAAAAACATAAAGATACATTTTAAAAGTTAAAGAAACCAAAATCTTGAATCACTAATCAATCCAAAAAATTGGGTTAATGGGTTATGGTAAATTTAATTATATCGATACTTCCACACTCACCAATCTCATGCTTGAAAATTGCTGGAAATCAGTCATTAATAAGGAGAGGAAAATGGCGGTACAAGATTCGAAAACAGAACCTCATTCTCTGTTTAGTATATTAAATCAACAGTCAACATAAAAACTTAAGTCGATAAGTAATAGTGAATTTAATTATATAAGTACTTCAATATATATAAAACGAAAACAAACCTAAAAGTTTAAAGATCATAATGAAACAAATGTATGTGAGATTAAAATATGATTTAAACCTAATTCTACACACATCAAAAGGTTTCCCTAGATCAAATGCTTATATTTAATTAATATGCATTATTTTCAAACCATATATATATGAGGTAATGCAACACCATATTAGATCATAAGAAACATATATGAAGTTAAGAATGGGAGACCATAATGGGGTGAGTTTCTTGAGCTACCAATTGCCAATATTGGTAGAATAATGAAGAAGATTCTTCCCCAAAAGGCCAAGATTTCAAAAGAAGCCAAGAAGACAATGCAAGAATGTGCAAGTGAGTTCATTAGCTTTGTAACAAGTGAAGGCACACAAAATGTCACAAAGAACATAGAAGAATCTCAATGGAGATGATATTTGTTGGGCTTTGGGTTCTTGTGGCTTAGATAATTATGTTGAGATTTCTGCTAAGTACTTGCTCCAAGTTTAGAGAACTTGAGAGAATCAAGGCTGATCATATAAATGCAAAATTACTCAACAAGTACAAGAAGAACAACACAATAATGAATTTTAATGATGGTCAAATGGGTAAAACCTCTCCACCAAATTACCTTTCAAAGTTATTTTAATAATTTTATCGTTTCTTGTTTCTAGTTTTTGAGAAATATAGTTATAATCTTCCATGTACCGTGTCATGTATATCAAAATTTGTATGATATACAAATTATGAAAAGTAAAGGAACTTGTTTGATAATATTCTCATTTATTGTCTCTTGTTTTTTTTAAGAATTGATAACAGAAATATGTTTGATAACTGTTTATGTTTCTTGTATCGTTAAAAGAAAAAAGAATGAGAAACATAAATGAATTTTGATAACGGTTTATTGTTCCTTGCTTTTATACATTGAATCAAATTTATTTCATACAATAAAATAAAATATATAACATAGATTTAAATAAATATAAAATCATTATAAAGAGTTCATAATATTTCATACAATTTCAGACCTAAAGTAAAATCATAAAAATAATTATTATAATTTAATCTTTCGAATGTTGTTCAAATTTGATCTGTAATTTTACATTTCATGTGACATCCGAATTTTCTAACAATTTTAAATTGTCCATCTTAAATTATTTGTGATTTATTTTCATTTGGTTTTTGGATTTTAGACTAAAATTTAAGTCGATTGATAAGATAGTTGATCTAAATTTATTCAGCAAAGGACTTTAGATTTTTTTTTTTTTTTTTTTAAGATTTAAATTCATGGAAGATTTATAACTTTGAAGAGATTGGAAATTTGATAAGGATACCATATTAAGAAGTAAAGATCTCTAAAAAGAACATTTTTGGTCGGTTTTACCCTTTTGATTTTTAATGAATTCCAAATATGGTCTTCCCAATCTTACCAATTTGAGAGAATTTTATGAACAATAAAAATTGGAGCAGCCAATCCTTAGAGGTAACGTCATTCTAGATTTAATTGTTTTTTCAGTAGTGTGCAAAATTCAATTTCGGGTAAACTGAAATTAATCATGGGGTTAAATACATAATCAGTTATCATTTACTTATTATTGTAATCACTATTGTACTGAGATTGATAACTATTAGTATTCTACATGAAATTTATAAATATTGAACATTGTAATCAAACTCTCTATTTCCCCGAATCGGGGTCTTAGCTACTCGCTAGTTTTTTTAAAAAAAACAATACTTGGTTGCAAACTAGACTCACTTAAGTTCATGCTTTCCTTTTAAATCCTTAATTATGGTTATGCGTAGATCGATATCTGTGTGCTAAGTTTGGAAGAAATTTTGACACAAGTCATTTGTTGTGGGTTGATTCAAGACTTTTTTATTCGAGATAGAAAGGATTTTGGTTTGCTTAGTATGTTTAGGTTTTATTCTCAAGGTGGATGACACTACTACTAGAACACCTTTAAGCCAGACACCTAACTAAGATGATTATGTTAAGTTGAATAAGTCTTATAAGCTTGCTATGGAATTGTTTGAATGTTTTACTATGTTACATGAATGAAAGGGCTTATACAAACATGTTAACATCTATGAGCTATGATAATATGATTATGACATGAGATCTATTAACTGCATTTCGCATGCTAGACAAGTTAGTGACAGTTGACCTTTCATTAGTAACGATATGCATCCTATGTTGTGTTCCTATGAATTACTACCTATGTTTATGATTGTGTTCCTATCTATGTATCATTGTGTTCCTTCGAATTCACTACCTATGTTTAATATGCATAGTACATCTCCCTATGATATTAGCTATGTTGTTCACTTATATTACAAGAATTTGGACATTTCCCGCTGATGGAACCGTCGGCAAAACCTATCCCGACGATAATCCAATCATTGGCAAAATCATCGGGAAAGTACTGTCGGGGAAACCTTTCCCGACCCAAAAAGACGTGTCATAGGGAGAAAAAGATATCTTGATGGATCAAGGATGGAGACTTTTTTCCGACCCTAAATAAAACCGTTGGGATAAATCCTTCTCCCGACAGTAAAAATAAATTACAACCACATGTCAACTTATGTCGACGGTTCCTTTTAGCATCGGGATAAGTTATTTCTCCCAATGGTAAGAATAAATTACAACTATTGGGAGAAGTCAACTTATGCCGACGATTTTTTTGGTCGTCAGAATATTGTTACTTATCCCGACGCTTTCTGTATGATACTACTGTCAACAAAAGTTAACGTTGAATTATTTTAAGTTGAAATTATACTTTTTCCGACTCCTAGACCGTCGGGATATAAGTCATTAACTTTTTTTTATTTATTATATTTTATATGTCTTTTTTTTTTACAAATGTCATACCTGTTTGAATCTTGCAAATATCAAATAAACTAAAATAATTTTACCAATAAACATGTTTGAATCTTAAGTATTTGCCAAGTAAACAACTAATAATACTATTTGTCTTAAATATAACATAATATCCACAAATCCTTAACTTTCAAATAACATTACATAATAACAAACTACCTATAAAACACAATTCTACAACCTAATTAAGCTTGTCAGGAGATGCATCTTCGACATAAATTCTGAGATGTCTACAAAATACAAATTCAAATAAGTTTAATGCTCAATATACCATATATCAATCTCAAAATGAATATAAAACTTAAAATTCAACAGAGAACATTAATGAATTGAAACAAACCAACTCGAATTTACATATTTCAATCTTAAACTCAATATAGAACTTAAAACCTAACTTAAACTTAATCATAATTATACATTTACCCCTATACCAACTTTAAACCCAATATAATTAGTTTACTATGAAAGTTGAAGAGCTCATACCTAGCTCGATTTATCTTTCATGAACTGTAAGACCTACCATTATTCCTATGTAAACAAAACTAAATATGTTATACAATAGTACGTAACTTGTGAAATGAAAAAAGAAGATCATATTTACATGATTATTTTGTATCATTAAGATGATCTTCTTATCTTAATTATTATCTTTCACTGTGAAAAACAAAACAAACAAATCAAGACATATACAATACTACAAACTTACAATTTAGGAGAAAAGAAAGTATCAAATATATTGTTGGGCAATCCCAATGAATATATATCTACCACTTTCCATACACACATCAATTATTAATGCAACAACAAACAGAAGTCAATCACACTAATAAGTGAAAGAAATAAATAAGTAGAAATTAAATTCACACTCATCACAAAAAAATCTTAAAATGAAGAAAATCTTCTAAGAACATCAACGGCAATCAGCAAGTTTCGCAAAGGAATTTCGGCATCAATTTTTATGCAAGCAAGAACATAAATCAACAAAACAAAAAAACATATTATTAAGCACAAAATAACTCGATCAACAACAAGCGTAAAAATGTATAAGCAAAAATAAAATAAAGCGATAAGCACATAAATGTACGTGTTTGAACAGAACAACAACCAAAACAAAACGATAAGCAGAAATTACTATAGATATCACCAAAACCGTAAAAACTCACCGAAAAATCGCCAAAAAATGTAACAACGAGGTGGAGAAGAATCAACAAGCAATAATAACTTTAGAGATAGATTAAAAAGGAAAAAAATGAGTAGGAAATGGAAATGATAATGAAAATGAAGAAGAAGAGACTGAAGATGGGAAAGGTCACTGGTGGCAAACGGCGAACGGCAGGGAAGAGAGGACGACGAATGAGGAACAACGGGGAGGAGAGGACGGCGAACAAAGGCAATAGGCATCGAAGGACAATATGTGTGATGGTTGATCTATGTGGGGAGTAGAGAAACGAACGTTTGGGGTTTGACAGAAAATGAGAAAATGAGGGGAAGAAGGAGGGTTATAATCAAACCTCTCCCAACGGTGGAAAAACCGTTGGGATAAGTAGTTACTCTTGATGATTCTTTAGATTACCGTCGGGAAATCTCTAAAAAGTTTCTTGATTTTTTTTTTAAATTGGTCCTATACCAACGTCTTAAAAAACCGACGGGCTAAGTACGCACTCCAGACGATCATTCGAACGACCATCGAGAGATCTTCAATAAAAAAATTCTAATATATTTTTTAAGATTGACGCATGAACGATGGTATAAAATCCGTCGGGCTAACCAAGATCTCCCGAGGGCTGTACCTACCACCGTCGGGAGAACTTCAATAAAAAATTCTAATATATTTTTTTAAAATTGACCCTCTCCTGACTGTCATATAATCATTGGGCGAGGTCGATTCTCCCAATGATGTTTGGGCTACTGTCGAGATAACTAATTTATCCTGACCCTAATCAAACATCCTTCGGGAGATAATCTATTCTTGACGCCTCAGTACAAGCGTCAGGAAAAATGGTTATCCCGACGGTTTTTCTTTCATTGGAAAAAGTTTTGTCGGAAAAAACCAAAATTCTTCTAGTGTTAAAGTGGTCATCTATGGTAAGTTAAAGTAGGCATGCCCCACTAGCATGAATGCATTTATTGGATAGATTGCATAGCTTGACCCCAGTAGTGGATTTACTTACTGGGTATTTTATATACTCATCCCTTTGTATTATGTTTTCAAGTAAAGGAAAGAAAACGTACTAAAGACGCTTGATGAGGAGATCTGTTGATAGTAGCATGGACCAGAGATGATACTTCCACTAAATTTCATGTTTTCATGTTTGTTTTAGAATGTTTCCATTGAGAACTACTTAGTTAGAAATTTGAAATTTAAATATTTTATTTTTAAGCAACACTTTTCACATATCCGGAATCAAATATTGTTTCGATTTTGGTAAGAATTTATGCACTTTAGAAAATTCTTTATATCAAAATGATCAATTAGATTTGCTTTTAAAAATTGCATGCATAGAAATAATGACCCAGTTAGGGATTTCGAAAAATTTGATCGTTACATTTTACTCCAACCAATTCACATTAAGTGATGTGAAGTTACATGAGTTAGTCCAAATTAGACTTAATTTGTAAGTTACTAGAAAAATTTTGTAAGTTAAATTTTCTAGGATCATTAATTTATACTAGAACATGACATATATTTATGTGTCAATTTGTAATGAAAAATTGAGCATGCACAAAATTATTATTTAATTCAATAATAAATTTTATTTTATTTTTTTTTAATTAAAAATGAATCCAATTAAACTAGAAATCTAATTTAACTACAATGCTATTTTAAGTTAAAAGACATCATGCAAGCCATGAACATTTAGGAAAAGCCTGAAGAAACACAATCGAATCAGTCTAGATACTATTTGATTGCATTCAACACAACAAATATGGATTGTGATTTACTTATAGTGAAAATGAACCCAACTTAATTATTGAGGCATCAATTCAATAGAAATATGCAAGCATGCTAATGATTAAACAAAACATATAATATCACTAACGTAAGAATATGAAGGAAAAACTTCAATATTAATCTCACAACATTGCATTATTACACCTGACAAACCTTCTTAACTTAGCCACACATCGAGACATAGAGATTCAATATCATGTTTGATATACATCTTTGGGTTAGATTTCAATCTTATCTTAAGAAACCATATTGTTAAACGAATCTTTAAATATTTACTTGAGATTATTAATATAGGTTTGCAGTATCTTAGAAATGTTGAATTTAATTTGGTAGGATATTCTGACGCAAATTTTGCTAACAGTTTACTTGATCATAAGAGTACTAGCGAAACTTGTCAAATTTTTTTTGTAGTTTCTTACTATTTTGGTTTAATCAAAAGAAAATGCGGTTGCTTTAACCACTTCACGTTGCTAGTTATTATGCTCAAATTCTTTAGATTAAACAAACTCTTTGTGGTTCTGCCCCTATATTTTGTGACAATATCAGTATTATTAATTTTATTAAAAACCTTATATATCATTCTAAGACCAAGCATGTTGATATTAGGCGTCACTTTATTAGAGAGTAATGTGCTTGAGACATAGTGTGCCTAAATATGAAAACCTGTGAAAGAAAAATGACCTCCAATCTCTAGTGCAAGCAAGAATAAAAATATATGTCGATATATCGATATGTCCTTAAATCAAATAGTTTGATATTGATATTAAATATCTATAGATATCTCCAACATCTTTTATTAATGTTTGTGTAACATAAAAAAAAAATGTCATCTATTTAATCCAACATGAATATAAATACTAATAACAATGTCCATAACTTAATTTGGGAATAAAAACAACTTAATTCTTAACTTAAAGAAATTTTATAAAATTGATGATTTATAAAAATATTGTCGATATCGACATTTTGTTGATATAACCATCGATATCGATATCGACATCGATATTTTAATCCTTGAGTGCAAGTGCACACTGTCAAACAAATAATAATAGGAGGTATTCCAAGTATCTCATACCCAAGGGAATAGATTTAACAAAATTTCTATCAATGAAAAAAAAATTCAACAAGAAAGCAACTGAATGTAACGCCAAAATAGTTTGTGGGATGGTTGTGTTTGAATAGGAGATAATGAAAATAAATGAGAGACTCAAATATGTGTATTCCTTTTTGGTTAGAGAATGTCATCTTTCATGCAATTGCAACTTTGACACAAACTTAAACATGATGAACCGGATTCGATAGTTATTTAACCTTCTATGAAGTATCTTTAAGAGTATAAGCAATTAAACATATATGTCTATGATTAATGCAAATTTAGATAATTAAACTCAACTTTTGTATACTAATCCTTGGTGATCAATCTAGACTAATAAAGGAAATAAACTCAATAGAAGAAAACCATACTACGGGAGTGAGCAAAATTAATTTTTATGCAGGAAAGACATTCTCTTTTCCTTGGGGTATTTACATATTTGAATCCGAAGGAAGTATTTAGTACATATTGAATTGTAAAAACAATGATTCAAAAAATTTTCAGCTAGTTTAGTTTACATAACAAACTTTATATCTTGTAACGGTTAGATGGTATGTATTATAAATACCACTTATCAGAACAAAATAAAGAGAGTTCATCGTACTTTCTATTTATCCGTAAACTACAACTGTTGTAAGCAATCTTCAAGTGAGAAAGAAAAAGAATCTTCCCATGGACGTAGGCTTATTGGTCGAACCACGTAACTTTGTGTGTTCCTTCTTCTTCTCTTTATCTTCTTCCTCAATCTTCAACTGTTTATCTGCAAATCAATGAAAACACGATTTTATAATCAAATCACGACATTTTCAGAGTATCGAATAGTATTGAGTAAAGAATTTCTCTTATCGAGTAGCATCAAGTAAAGATTAATACTCATTGAGTAGCATCGAGTAAAGATTAATACTCATCGAGTTCCATCGAGGAAAGAAGAAAAAAACCATCGAGTAACGAGTAGAAACTCATCAAGTAACGAGTAGATACTCATCGAGGAAATAAAAATGCTTATCGAATAAGAGAGAAAAACATAGAGAATTTCAGTGAAGAAACAGAGCTTTCCTCAGCCATTTCTTCACCAACTCAAGATTGATCTTGATTGAATTAGGCCTACACAAGACAGTATAACCCAACAAAATTGGTATTAGAGCATTTGAAGATCATCAAGTTCACATTTTTTAAGCATCCTCAAGAAAACCGTTCTTGGCATTCTTTCCAGGTTAGTGATGGCTATTGCTAGATTTGAGATAGAAAAGTTTGAAGGAAATGGTGATTTTGGTCTATGGAAGGTCAAAATTAAGGTTATTCTTGGACAACAGAAAGCACATGGAGCCCTTTTAGACTCATATACTCTGCCACCTACGTTAACAGCTCAAGAAATGGATGATATGAAACTTACTGTCTATGGAACTTTAATTCTTAATCTCAATTATAGCATTTTGAGACAGGTGATAGATCAAGACAGGGATTACAAAATGTGAGTCAAGTTGGAAGGTCTCTATGCAACTAAGGATCTGCCTAACAAGATGTTTTTTAAGGAAAAAGTTATTCACATTTAAGATGGATTCTGCTAAAACACTATCAAACAATCTGGATGAATTTAAAAAGATAGTTTCTGGGTTTAAAAGCCTTGGCGAAAATATTGATGATGAGAATGAAGCCTTTGTTTTGTTGAACTCTCTACCCAAACCTTATAAGGAGGTAAAGAATGCCTTGAAATATGGCAGAGAGTCAATCACCACTGATGCCATTATTTCAGCATTGAGAACTAAGGAGTTGGAGCTTTATACAATAAAAAAGGAACAACCTAGTACAAAAGAGATATTTGTCAAGGGTAAGAAAAAGCAGAATCATGTTAAAGGGACTAAGAATCAATCTGGTGAAGAGCATAAACCAAAAACCAAACTGAGATGTAGTTACTGTAGGGAAAAAGGACACTTAATGAACGATTGCTATCTTTTAAAACAGAAAAATCATGAAAAATAGAAGGATCAAAAAGGATAACAGCCAGAAGCCTTATTGGTTGAAAGGTCCTATTTCTATTCTAATACTTTAGCCTCTACTAGAAACAAAACCAACCAAATAAGTCCTCTTGTGAAGTATGATTAGGTACTTGACTCTGGTTGTACCTATCATATGACACCCTTTAGACCTTAGTTTAATACCTACAAGGATGTGGATGGAGAATCTGTGTACATGGAGAATAATGAAGCCTACAAAATTAAAGGGGTTGGTTCAATGTCTGGATCAATCAAGCTTCTTAGAAATGTGGACATGTAACTTTACTCAAGAGAAATCTGATATCTCTGGGTATACTTAACTCCATTGAGTGAGTGTAGAGGAAAGGATGGAATCCTATAAGTGATTAAGGATTCTAAGATAGTTTTGGTTGGCAAAAAAGTTAATGATCTCTATATAGTAAGAGGAGTAAAGATGATGACTAGTGCCTACACTGTTTCAACAACAAATTTGATATAGGCAGACTTGTGGCACAAAAGAGTATCCCATATCAATGCAAAAGGTATGCAAGCACTGTCTAAATAGGGTATACTAAGCAAAGGGATCAGTGAGCATCTTTCCTTCTGTGAACATTGTATTTTAGGGAAAGCTACCAAACAAAGCTTCACAAAATCCCAGCATACCACCAAAGGAATACTGGACTATGTTCATTCTAATCTATAGGGACCATCTTCTATACCAAGCCTTAGTGGCTCAAGGTATATTCTAACCTTAATAGACAATTTTTTAAGAAAAAGTTGGACATACTTCCTTAAAACTAAGGACCAAGTCTTTGGAAAGTTTAAAGAATGGAAAGCTATGATAGAAACACAAACATCTAAAAGGTTCAAATACTTTATAACTGACAATGGGCTTGAATTTTGTAATGAGGACTTTGACAAATACTGTAATGAGAATGATATAACTTGGCATAGAATTGTGACGTACAGAGCTATTGAAAAGTGAAATAGTTAAATAACATATAAAAATACTCAGCAACTTATGACCAAGAATATTTTCTCAAAGTGGCCATTATTAGTATATAAAACATATTTTAAAGACAAACTTTATTTTTTGAGGAATAAAAAAAATTAAACACTTTTATATATGTGAGAATATATAGTGTCCTACTCAATTTGTCTTTTAGTATAATTGGGATAGGAAATTCAAATTACAGACCTCGTGTAAATAATATCTTCGTATACCGATTGAGTTATACTCGTCCTAATAGTGTCTTATTCTGTTTAAATATGCCTAAGTTAGTTGAAATTTAAATAAATTACTCTTTAAATTTTGAAATATATTAAAACAAAGATTTAATCAAAATATACATTATTCCTAAGCTTCAAATAAAAGAGGGAGAACCTCCCAATAAAGTTGTTTTTTTTTTTCCAATAGAGTTCATTTTTTATATTTTTATTTTAGGGTTAATATTGTTTTGGTCCCTAATCTCTCACATTATTTTATTTTGATCCTCATAATTATAGTTATTGTATCTAAAGTTGTTGTAGACTCTATTTAAATTTTATTTTCTGACCAAGTATAATTTATGTCAATGCAAATCCTATCATATCATTTATTTAAATATATATATAACTTTTTGTATGTTTCATGTTTGTTTTATATTGTTTCTTAAACTATTATAAATCTCTATTTACTCTCTAAACTTTTTTAAAATCATCTTAACTATTCTTATATTATTTTTATCATATTTTACTTAACTGATTCCGTCTCTAACATAGCTTGAAATTCACTCCTATACCGTGCTAGCTAAAACAAAATAAAAATAAGGACTAAAATATATTTTCTTTTTAAAGAGAGCACAAGACATAAAGATACATTTTAAAAGCAAAAGAAACCAAAATCTTGAATCACTAATCAACCCAAAAACTTGGGTTAATGAATTATGGTAAATTTAATTATATCGATACTATCACACTCACCAACCTCATGTTTGAAAATTGCTAGAAATCAGTCATTAATAAGGAGAGGAAAATGGGAGTACAAGATTCGAAAACAGAACCTCATTCTCTGTTTAGTATATTAAATCAACAGTCAACCTAAAAACTTAAGCCGATAAGTAATAGTAAATTTAATTATATAAGTACTTCAATAGATATAAAACGAAAACAAATCTCCATAAAATAGATATCACAAAAGTTCAGAGATCATAATGGAACAAATGTATAAGTGAGATTAAAATATGATTTAAACCTAATTCTACACACATCAAAAGTTTTCCCCAGATCAAATACTTATATTTAATTAATATGCATTATTTTCAAACCATATATATATGAGGTAATGCAACACCATATTAGATCATAAAACATATATTGAAGTTAAGAATGGGAGACCATAATGGGGATGAGTTTCTTGAGCTACCAATTGCCAATATTGGTAGAATAATGAAGAAGATTCTTCCAAAAAAAGGCCAAGATTTCAAAAGAAGCCAAGAAGACAATGCAAGAATGTGCAAGTGAGTTCATTAGCTTTGTAACAAGTGAAGCAGCACAAAAATGTCACAAAGAACATAGAACAATTCTCAATGGAGATGATATTTGTTGGGCTTTGGTTCTTGTGGCTTAGATAATTATGCTGAGATTTCTGCTAAGTACTTGCTCAAGTTTAGAGAACTTGAGAGAATCAAGGCTGATCAATATAAATGCAAAATTACTCAACAAGTACAAGAAGAACAACACAATAATGAATTTTAATGATGGTCAAATGGGTAAAACCTCTCCACCAAATTACCCTTCAAAGCTATTTTAATAATTTTATCGTTTCTTGTTCTAGTTTTTGAGAAATATAGTTATAATCTTCTATGTACCGCGTCATGTATATCAAAATTTGTATTATATACAAATTATGGAAAGTAAAGAAACTTGTTTGATAATATTTTCCTTTACTGTCTCTTACTTTTTGTTTTTTAAAGAACCGATAACGGAAGTAAGTTTGATCATTGTTTATGTTTCTTGTATCTTTAAAAGAAAAAAGAATGAGAAACATGAATGAATTTTGATAACGGTTTATTGTTCCTTGCTTTTATACTTTGAATCAAATTTATTTCATACAATAAAATAAAATATATAACATAAATTTAATCAAATATAAAATCATTATAAAGAGTTTATATTATTTAATACAATTTCAGGCCTAAAGCAAAATCGTAAGAATAATTATTATAATTTTATCTTTCGAATGTTGTTCAAATTTGATTTGTAATTTTACGTTTCATGTGACATCCCAAATTTTCGAGCAATTTTAAATTTTCCATCTTAAATTATTTGCGATTTATTTTCGTTTAGTTTTGGATCTTAGACTAAAATTTAAGTTGATTGATATGATAGTTGATCTAAATCTATTCAGAAAAGGACTTTAGATTTTATTTTTTTTTTTAAAAGATTTAAATTCATGGAAGATTTATCTTTGGAGAGATTGGAAATTGATAAAGATACTATATTAAAAAGTAAAGATCTCAAAAAAAAACATTTTTGGTCGATTTTACCCTTTTGATTTTTAATGAATTCCAAATAACGTCACTCTGATTTAATTGTTTTTTCAGTAGTGTGCAAAATTTAATTTCGGGTAAACTGAAATTAATCATGGGGTTAAATACATAATCAGTTACCATTTGCTTATTATTGTAATCACTGTTGTACTGAAATTGATAACTACTAGCATTCTACAGGAAATTTATGAATATTAAACATTGTAATCAAACTCTTTATTTCCTCGAATCGGGATCTTAGCTACTCACTTGTTTGAAAAAAACAGTACTTGATTGCAGTCTAGACTGCACTTAAGTCCATACTTTTCTTTTAAATCCTTAATTATGATTATGTGTAGATCGATATTTGTGTGTTAAGTTTGGAAGAAATTTTGGCACAAGTCACTTGTTGGGGGTTGATTCAAGACTTTTTTATTCGAGATAGAGGGATTTTGGTTTGTTTAATATGTTTAGGTTTTATTCTCGAGGTGGATGATTCTACTATTGGAATGCCTTTAAGCCAGACACCTAACTAAGATGATTATGTTAAGTTGAATAAGTCTTATAAGCTTGCTATGGAATTGTTTGAATGTTTTGCTATGTTACGTGAATGAAAGGACTTATACAAGCATGTTAACATCTATTAGCTATAATAATATGATTATGATATGAGATCCATTAACTGCATTTTGCATGCTAGATAAATTAGTGATAGTTGACCTTTCATCGGCAACGATGTGTATCCTATGTTGTGTTCCTACGAATCACTACCTATATCTATGACTGTGTTCCTACCTATGTATCATTGTGTTCCTTCGGGTTCACTGCCTATGTTTAATATGCACAATATATCTCTCTACGATAGGAAGAGTTATGTTGTTCACTTACACTACAAGAATTTGGACATTTTTCGATGATGGAAACCATCGACAAAAGTTTAAAAAACCGTCGGCAAAACCTATCCCGACCGTAATCCAATCATCGGCAAAATCATCGGGAAAGTACCATCAGGGAAACCTTTCCCAACCAAAAAAGTTCGTGTCGTAGGGAAAAAAAATCTCGATGGATCAAGGATGGAGGCTTTCTGCCGACCCCCGTCGGGATAAATCCTTTCTTTTGACGGTAAAAATAAATTACATCCATTGGGAGATGTCAATTTATGTTGATGGTTCCTTTTAGTGTCGAGATAAGTTATTTCTCCCGACGATAAGAATAAATTACAACTATCAGGAGAAGTCAGCTTATGCCGACGGTTTTATTGGTCGTTAGAATATTGTTACTTATCCCGACGCTTTCTGTACGATACTCCGTCGGCAAAAGTTAACGTTGAACTATTTTAAGTTGAATTATACTTTTTTCGACCCCTAGACAGTCGGGATATAGTGATTAACTTTTTTTTTATTTACTATATTTTATATCTGTTCTTTTTCTTTACAAATGTCATACCTATTTGAATCTAACAAATATCAAATAAATTATAATAATTTTACCAATAAACACGGTTAAATCTTAAGTATTTGCCAAGTAAACAACTACCAATATTATTTGTCTTAAATATAACATAACACCCACAAATCCTTAACTTCGAAATAACATTACATAATAACAAACTACCTATAAAACACAATTCTACAACCTGACTAAGCTTGTCGGGAGATGCATCTTCAACATAAATCTTGAGATATCTGCAAAATCCAAATTTAAATAAGTTTAATGCTCAATATACCATATATCAATCTCAAAATGAATATAAAACTTAAAACTCAACTAAGAACATTAATGAATTGAAACAAACTAACTCGAAATTACATATTTCAATCTTAAACTCAATATAGAACTTAAAACCCAACTTGAACTTAATCATAATTATACATTTACTCCTATACCAACTTTAAACCCAATATAATTAGTTTACTATGAAAGTTGAAGAGCTCATACCTAGCTCGATTTATCTTTTATGAGCTGTAAGACCTACCATTGTTCCTATGCAAACAAAAATAGATATGTTATACAACAATACTTAACTTATGAAATGAAAAAGATCATATTTACATGATTATTCTGTATCATTAAGATGATCTTCTTATCTTACTTAATTATTAATCTTTCACTGTGCAAAACAAAACAAACAAATCAAGACATATACAATAATACAAACTTACAACTTAGGAGAAAAGAAAGTATCAAATATATTGTTGGGCAATCGCAATGAATATATATCTACCACTTTCCATACACATATCAATTACTAATGCAGTAACAAAAAGAAATCAAATACAATGAAAAGTGAAAGAAATAAATAAGTAGAAATTAAATTCACACTCATCACGAAAAAAAATCTTAAAATGAAGAAAATCGTCCAAGAACATCAATGGCAATCAGCAAGTTTGCAAAGGAATTTCGACATCAATTTCTATGCAAGCAAGAACATAAATCAACAAAACAAAAACATGGATTATTAAGCACAAAACAATTCAATCAACATCAAGCGTAAAAATGTATAAACAAAAATAAAATAAAGCGATAAGCACATAAATGTATGCATTTGAACAGAACAACGACCAAAACAAAGCGATAAGTAGAAATTACTATAGATATCACCAAAACCATAAAAATGTTGGGTTTTATATCCTAGAACTCGCAGATTGTAAAATGATAAACATTTTCTATAATCAATAAACTTATTATTGATTTTATAAATTGTATGAAAGTCTAAATCCAATAAACTAAGACCCATAACTATTACATGAGTACTTGAATTTTATGTGGAGACATAAGAGTAGATTAGGTTTGAGTAATAGTCAAAATGATCGATAGTACATGAATAAGGTTGGGTACCTTATTCTGGTAACACTACTGGATGCAGCCTACTCTGTAGTTGTTACAAAGAGTTGTAAAGTGCTATATATGATGTGATCCTAATTCGAACATATTATGACATGAGGAGTGGGGGCGTCCTATGCAATGAGTTTGCATAAGATCGGACTAAGAAATAAGTCACTCTTACTTTATAACGTTGTTTACTGTATAAGACTAACTATTTCACTTAGATGACCTAGGTAACTCGATCTTAATACTGAGTTAACTATGAACTCCTGTTTATTCGGGATTATCCTTAGATTTGCATAGGTGAGGGTTGGCTCAATAGCGTCGGCTCAATAAGCCTCCTATTTCAGGGGTAAGACCTAATAGATAGCTGGGAACATAGGGTGCAAGACGGAGTTCACGCCTACCCATTTTAGGATAGAAGAAAGGTTGTTCTCTCAAGTATTGAATCCAGGTCTTAAACAAAGGGCCCCACCCTCTCACTGGGCTGAGAGAGTTTGGTTTAGTGATTAGATCACAAACCAGTTGTTCATCAGAGGATCAGTAGGAACTTAAGGAATAAGATGTAATCTCGGGGGTAAAACAGATATTTGACCTAGCCATTATCACGAACAACCTGTGAAGGGTCGACTTGCTGAATATGGTTAAATTATGTGGATATAATATATCTACAGTGAGGGAAGTGCAACTATGGGCTTTAGTGGAGTGACCCATTAGTTAACAAATGGGGGTTAATTTGGTCTAATGAGTTTAGTAATTAATCTCAGATCGTTCGAGCCCTGTAGGTCCGCGAGGTCCCCCTACTAGCTCGTAATTGGGCTAGCTCTAGAATAGCGTGATAAGTTAATTTGAAACGTTCAAATTAGAATTAAGGGAATTAGTAATTATATGAGATATAATTACTTGTTTAATTTGAGAATTAAATGGAATAGATGAATTTATATTTAAATATGATTTAAATATATAAAGATGGATATGTGTAAAAATTAATTTAATATTTGATATTAAATTAATTAGCTTTATTTAAAAATTAATTTATGAAATTAATTTTTTAAAATCAATAAAATTTTCAGTTTTAAAATCAAAATTGATTTTGAAATTGATTTTGATGGAAATTGGAAAGTTGGTATAATGCACAAATGGAAAAGCAAATTTTTGATCCATCTTCTACTTGCTCACACAGGATCCATCTCCATTGCCTTGTGTTACTCCAAGCATGAACTGCAACTCTCTTTCTTGCATGAGGGTCTGCAATATATTGAAGAGTTTGAAGTGAATGTTTGGGCATGCAATCAAGAGAATTGTAGAGAAAATTCATGGTGAAGAAAGTATTCTTCAACAAGATTGCTGTTGTGAGCAATTCTCCATAATCCCTTAATTCAAGCTTGTTTTAAGTCCCACAAATCAATCTAGAGTACCAAGAGAATAGTGGGGAAGATCTTGAGGTGGTTTACAACAAGATTCGGAGAAGTTTGCAGTTGGAGATCGAGTTTTGAAGAAGTTTTACAAAGGTATGTCATGAAACTCACTTGTTTTCTGCAAGAGCATGCTTTATATTTTGCCAAAAATAATGAATTAGAGTGTTTAAATGATCTTTGATGCTTCCGCTGTTGCTGATACATTCCTACAATTGGTATTAGAGCATCATATAAGCATTCAATTCGGTTTAATTTTGGTGTGATAGGTGTTTTATTTGAGTTATATGAAACTGATGCACTGATATGATTTTCTGAGTTTTAACTTTTAATTTCTCTTTGATTTCTCAAATAAATTTGTAATTGGCTCTTGTTTGATGAGCTTATATGTGTTCTTAAGATTCTATAATTTGTTCGGAGTCATTAGAGTTGAAATTAAGTTGTAATTGAAGAAACAAGTGAAGAAGGCCGAGCTGTTGTTCCAATTTTTTAGCTTCTGCTCAAAATCGTTGTTGAGGTTCAATTGCTAAGCGACCGTCTAGTTTCGAGCATTACACGATGTGAAGAAAAGCTAGACAATCTTATAGCAATGGGCGCTGGTCGTTGTGATGATGGACGCTAAGCGATCGTGTACCTACAGAGCTAGATGATGCGTTGATATGCTATACGATAGCACTATGCAATCGTTTAGTGTTTGCGTGGGATCTAAATGATGCGTTGGAGGTGCTATCCAATGGCACTACACGATCGTGTAACTACAACGCGTGCTAAGCGATGCGATGAAGTACTAAGCGATAGCGCTAAGCGATCGTTTAGCTGCGGTGCTAAGCGATACAATGAAGTGCTAAGTGATAGCACTAAGCGATCGTNACTAAGCGATCGTCTAGCTGCGGTGCTAAGCGATGCGTTCAAGTTCTATGCGATGGAACTAAACGATCGTGTAGCTACGGTGCTGAACAACGCGATGGTGTTCTATGCAATAGAACTATTACTCAAACCTAATGGTGTTTGGGCTACCATCGGGAATTAATGGTGTTTGGGATACCGTCGGATAACTAATTTATCTCGGCCTTAATCAAACATCCTTTTAGGCTAAACATCCCAACCCTAATCAAACATCATTCAAATAGATAGATTTATTTCCGATCTTTTAGGCTAATCATCCCGGTCCATTAATTTTGGTGAATGTACACGAGATGTATGTTTAAATTATATGTCATATTGTATGCCACATAGTTTTAAATCCCACCATAGGTTATGCATTAGTCATGCATCATCTCTATATTGTAAAAGTTATGATATAGTAGCTTGCATGATTAAATTACATAAGAGCATGTTCATGCATCATATAATATAAGAGTTATATTTATGCATGCATTAAGCATATTCATGCATCATCTTTATATTATAAATGTTATAGTATAAGGGTGTATGAGAGTATGTATGCTTGTTTCATTACTTTAATTATATAAGAGTAAAAGTAGTAATGAATGAACAATGCATGGAACATGACACTTAGGCTTATTTATAAAGGTTATGAATGTCTTGTATGTGTTGCTCTGCATTGTGGTTAGTTTTAGTTGTTTCCTGTTATAAGTGTTATAATGGAAATTAGAACTAAAATCAATAAGAAAGAGTTGCATGCAAACTTAGGTGAACTCATGTTTTAAAAGGGTTTTAAAATTTGATTGAGATAGACCTAAATTATTGGTTCTAATGAGATTAGATACCTAAGTTTAATCTTTTGAATCGGTTTAATAGGATTAAACTGATTTGAATAAAAGATTAAATTTGTATCAAATATATCTATAAGGGGCCTTTTGTCTAAGGTTAATTATGGCTATGCTAGGGTATTTAAGCTGACGAAAACGGAACACCCTTACCTGTGAACCTATCTGGAAAAGTGAATTAGATAGATTTACTGGAAGCATGCAACAGTTGATCAAAGACTTCATTAAAGAGTTTGATGAATGATGATCAAAAGTTGTTCCACTTTCCAAAGTAAGAGTTACTTTTGAGCAACATATTTGCTAACTGTTCTCTAAATCGTCGCATTCCAATGTCGTACACCAATTTCTCAAAGGTTGTGGTAGGTAATGCCTTTGTAAATAAGTCGGTCATGTTATCCTTTGAACAAATTCGTTGTACAGTGATGTCACCATTTTCTTTGAGATCATGAGTGTAGAAAAGTTTTAGTGAAATATGCTTTGTTCTATCTCTTTTAATATATCCTCCTTTGATTTAGGTTATACATGTTGTGTTATTTTTGTATAAATTGGAAGATTTTTATTAAAAGACAAGCCACATATTTTACGAATGTGTTGAATTATCGATCTTAATCATGCAAATCTCGACTAGCCTCATGAATTACAAGGATTTCAACATGATTTGAGTAAGTGGTTGATATGGTTTGTTTCACCGATTGTCATGATATAGCAGTTCATCCACATGTGAACATATAACCTGTTTGAGATTTAGTTTTGTATGGATAAGATAAATATCTAGAATATGCACAACCAACTAGATCAAAATTTGATTTATTTGAATAAATAAATCCATAGCAATCGTTCCTCGGAGATAATAGAGTATATGCTTAATTCTGTTCAAGTGTCTTTTTGTTGGAGAAGAACTATATCTAGCTAATAAATTTACTGAAAATGCAATATCTTGCCTTGTATTATTAGCAAGATACATAAGTGCATTGATGACATTAAGATATGGTACTTTAGGACTAAGAAGTTCTTTGTTATTATCTTGAGGTCGAAATATATCTTTTTTCACATTTAGTGAACAAACTTCCATTGGAATGTTCAATGGATGTGTTTTGTCTATATAAAACTTTTCAAAATATTTCCTGTATAAGTTGATTGATCAACAAATATCTCATCTACTAAATATTCAATTTGCAAACCAAGGAAAATTTTGTTTTTCCGAGATCTTTTATCTCAAATTCTTTCTTAAGATATTTTATTGTCTTTGAAAGCTCTTCAGAAGTTCCAATTATATTTAAGTCATCAACATATATAATTATAATACCAAATCTCGACTATGATTTCTTGAATTTTTTTTAAATAATGTTTTTTTAATAAATAATGACAAAAATAAGGTTGGAGGAAGTATTTTCAAAAATAGGTATTTTGGGAAAGTATTGACAGATTTAGGGTAGTGAAATCGTAGACCCGGTACACGATTTCCATGTGGCATACTCGTGTATCGGGTACACAAGTACCATTTAATCCTGACTGGTTGACCGGTCAAGCGAAGTACACGAAAACATCTTAAACTTAATGAAATCGTAGACCCAGTACACGAGTTCGCTTATAATTTTTTTTCCCTTTTTTTTTAAAGTTTATCGTTAGAAGTTAATTGTTAAAACTTAATTCCTTCATTGTTGCTTATAAATTTTTTTTAATTGTTAAACTTAATTCTTTCAATATTAAACTTAATTATATATTTACTCTACAATGAAAACATCTTGCACTCATATTTAAAAAAATACCATGATATTAAATAATATATACAATTAGTTCTTTTGAGATTTGCAATTTGAAAATGATACAATGTGTGATTTAAAAACGACCCCCCGGCCCTTACTCCTCATGGGGGTTGTCTTCAGGTCCCTCTAAATTAGGTTCACCCCATTGTTGCTGTTGTCTACGACAAATACGTCTTTGATCGGTGTCAGCAACATTGAGTCGTCTTGTTTGTTGAATAATACTTTCTACGTTCATCAATGTTTGCTGACACATTGAGCCCAATTCTGGTACGTTGTTCTGTACTGAATATTGTTGAACATCGCTGATAAAATTATTTTGTTGAATAAAAAAATTATTAAACAATATTCATATTATATATATGTAAAATGTCTAATTTGAAATCTCTTATCATGCAGTAATAGTAAGTGTCGTCTGGTGAGATAAATCGCCTCGTGATCGAATTGTACTAGGGAAAGTAATCGTCTGATACACCTGGCCCATTTGTTAATTCTCCCTGTGCACAACGATCACGTCGTCCATGCCAGTAGGATAAATACTCCGCATAGATTCGACGCCAGTCTTGGTCGTGCTTTCCTCTTAAATCGATCTGGTGTAATTCTGAGAGTGTATAGGACAACGAAGGTATCTTTTATCGCATCCTGAATTGTCTCAGCACACGATCTGGATGATGTCACTCTACTATATGGAAGCATATAAGAGGGCTAACAGTCAACCAGATGTCTTCACCATCACGACAATAATCAGGTAAGGATGACCAAATCTGTGAGTATGGCATCCAAATAACCTGAAAAAAAAATAATAATAAGTACACATATAAAATTTTTTAAATATTCATTTATATACATATTTACTACCTGATTGGGCGTCATCATGTCAAATATTTTTCTATACACAAGCAACATATTTGCTAAATGTTCAAAGGCAGCTAATACACCACTCTATCTAAAATTATAAAAAATACAATTAATTTATATTCTTACATAAAATGGTAACGAAATAAATATATAAATAAAATAATACCTGGCACTAAGTGGCCGATGATTTGGGGCCTGTAGTTGGACTTATGGCAATTTGAAATCGATTATAAGCCCACACTTGTAATAGTATCAGTGGCCCCGTTATTTCCAACGCTTGTGCATTGGAAGCCCGATAAAGTTCTCTGTACAACCATGCAAGACATGCACCACCCCACGAGTACGTACCAGCATGCTCAAAATTAGACAATAATGGGAGGAACATGAGATGCACTAGAGTTTTGACTTGTAGGCAAATAAAAATCCTCCAATAAGCTGCAGGATGTATGCTCGTGCGAACCTACGTACGCTGATGTCTTCGACATCGGGAGGTAATTTAGGAAACTGGGACGCCAACCAAGGGATACTCAATCTTGATCCCTTCAGATCCTCTGGTAAAACGCCTAAAGCTCTTCACAGACGTTCTTTCAGTCATACTGTAGTGAGCCTATCAGTGGTTTCCCGTCCATTCTTAACCCAAATTGTACGGCAACATCCTGCAGCGTAATAGTGCATTCCCCACAGGGCAGGTGAAATGTCTGGGTTTCTGGTCTCCAGCGCTCAACTAGAGCAGT
Source organism: Benincasa hispida (assembly GCF_009727055.1). Lineage (NCBI taxonomy): Eukaryota > Viridiplantae > Streptophyta > Magnoliopsida > Cucurbitales > Cucurbitaceae > Benincasa > Benincasa hispida. The sequence continues at coordinate 56,829,360 of NC_052350.1, read as the reverse complement.
AATCAGGTGCCAATCAAGCTGGATGAAACCAATTTGTGCAACCCCAAGAAAACTCATCTCCTGAACCTATGGAATCATGTGATGATCAAATGGGATAGTACTTTGTGCAGTCTCCTCCCTCCTCCCACAACTCAACACTATAGTGGACGAACTATCCCATACTGTCTATGAATGATGCGTATTTTGTTGGTACAATTGGACAGGATTAGAAGAACCAGGCTCCATTACCTAAAAAGTTCAAATTATATTACATAATAGAATCGATAACATAAAAGATACATAAAAAGTACATAAGAAAATACAATTACATAAAATAAGTTTATTAAATAAATTCATTATATAAATTCATTATAAATACATAAAGAATACAAATACATGAAATATACAATTACATGAAAATTATAAATACATAAAGAATATAAATACATGAAATATACAATTACATGAAAATTATAAATACATAAAGAATACAAGTAAAAAATAAAAATAAAAATCCTAATGACCCGAAGACGACGAAACACCCAGTGTACGGTGTGGACAAGTGTGCCTGTTATGTTCTTCTCTTTTACAAATTGTACATCGCACTTTTTGGCTTGCTTCTCTCCAATCCATTTCATTATGAATTGGCGTACTTTTTGGCCGACCTTGTTCTCTGATAAGTCCGCATTTGGACGAACTTCTGTAAATAATAATTCTGGCCAATAATCTGGGTGTTGGATTGGATGGAAGCGACCTTCGTAACAACGCTTGAAATTGGACAATTTGTAGCATTCATCAATAAGTGGTAGGTATGTCATACACATGTAATTACAAACTGCAATTACATGAGAGCATAGAATCTTGAAGATTGCCACTTATTGCAAGAACATGTCCCTTTTTTCAAGCTTAAAACTTGGGTGTGCTGTCCTTTGTAGGGATAAATCATACTTATGTCAGTTTGTATTTCGAAAGTTTGACTTTCCCTGTCAATGGATGTCACCATATGTGCCGATGCTCGTTTTTCCCACCTCTTCAGTTTCTTTGGGGCATATTCTGTATATATATCCCCACGATTGAGTGGATTTCTTGTCTCTGGCGTTCAAAATATAATATTGTGCGATGGAATGTTATCTACCCATAGCAGTACCCACCGTCATGTGACTGTGTCCATTTTTCTAAGTCAATGTCTGAAAAAAAATTCAAGACATTTAGGGTGCAATTGTTTCAATTCTTTCATGCACCAAATGAACATACGCCTTTGGTGTTGATTTTCGGCCTTAAACACCAAATTTTTTAGTTGCTTCGATTTGTATTTTGTATTGAAATTACTGGCAACATGGCGAAGACAATATCGGTGGTACGCTCTGGGTTCACTCCAACCAATTTCTTCATTATTAATTATAGCAAGAATGCCCTTATGTCTGTTAGAAATCAAGAAAATACCCTCTCTTTGGGTAACATATTCATGTAATGCCCATAAAAACCATGACCAACTAGATGAATTCTCACCTTCTACGATAGCAAAAGCAAGGGGAAATATATGTCCGTTTGCATAAATAGATAAGGCTGTCAATAATTTTCCCTTATACTTTCTATATATATGAGTTTCATCAATCTGGATTAATGGCCTACAATGGTTGAACCCTTCTCTTGTAGGACCAAAAGACCAAAAAACTCGTCAAAAATAGTCGTACCTGGCACATCAGAGGGAAGGAAAAACCAGTCTGTTCGTGTTCCTGGGTTATAATGAACAATAGCACTCAGCCAATACGGAAGCTCCGAATATGATTTCTCCCAATCGTCAAACACAGCAATTAACGTTTTTCTCTTGGCTTGCCACACCCGTCTATAATTGACATTATAGTCATATTGTCTTTTAATGGCTTCTTGAAGTAGGGCCATAAGTACTCCAGAATCCGCTCTAACCAAATTCTGAATTTCGATACTCATGAAATTTGAATCCAGCTATGAATGATCCTATGTCAACTCTGAAAACAAACATGAGTATTCTCCTTGAAGTTTTGTGATTTCAATCATCCCATGAGTTTTGCACTAACATGCACGTAGCCTCCAAGCACACTGATAAGGGGTAGAAATGCACATTATCATAGTGCTAAATCCTTAAACAATGTTGGATTGCATTGATGAAATATGTTAAATTGCGTCCATTAAGCGTAAATTCTATAATATTGCGGTCGCATGCGTCCAATGCATTAGAGCAGTTGATCTTTATATTTGTGCAGAATAATGTGTTAAAGCAATGCAAAGAATGCGATCATAAGAATACATTGGTCGAGCGCAACTTCACCGCAAGACTTTGCATTGATCGTGCTCGCAAACATGCACCCAAGAAGAATCACCGCAACATGGTGGGCGCATCTGGACGAAAGGACAATTAAGATCGATGGGACAGAAAGCTGACGATAGTCGGATCTAAATTAAGTTGACAGCCGATATTAGTCACAAAGTATACCAGCTTTATCGGTGACAATTATCCGACGTATTAGTCAAGGATTAAAGCTATCCCATCTGTATAACCAGGAGAGAGAAGTCGCCTTTCACCTTTGATTCCCAATAAATACCAAGTGCATTCTTTAAAGAAGGGGTGAAGTAGTCGATTACCTCATCATCATTACAAGTTCATCCCTCTGTTCATAGTTTTCTTTTCCATTTTACAGCGGAGCAAGAGAAGAGTGGTGATGCCGGAGATTGTCCAAGGCAGCTCGAGAGAGAACCTTGGGGCGTAAGAGCAAAGAGCGGGCTGACTCTCGCGAAAGCGAGAATATCTTTAGAGCACGAGTAGAAACAGTGTAACGCCTGGCAGCAAGAAATTGCTCCAGGCTTTTTACTATACTTGCATTGTTATTTTAAACTTCATCTTATATCTATTCAATGGAAGTTCTATTTCTACATCTTCTCACTCTCTTAATACGCACGAGTAGCTAAACTAGTTGAATGGATTGAGAAGAACTAAGCAAACATGATCTAGGAAGTTCATTGCTTGCGATTGTCTTGTTTTATGTTGTGCAAAATACCCCTTTAGAGTTACTCGAGAGAGAATCTAAAGAAAGAACATAATGTCTCGAGAGAGCTAGGTTAGAATCTGGACTCGAAAGAGCAAGATTAGGCTTACATAAATAAGAGATAGAGATTAAACTTTGTTTGTCAACTTGCATCGCATGCATCCTAGGAATAGGAATGATATTATGTGGTCACATATTTGTGTGAATGTCATGTTGTCATCGCATAAATAGAGATAGAGGTTTATATGTAAATCCTATAGACTTATCGCATATTTATCGCATGCGTTCTAGCCTTAGAAGTCGTGGCATTCACGCCGAGAGGTGGTTTACTATTGTATGCATGTTGCATGATCGCAAGGCATGAATGCATCCTAGGGAGTCTTAGCCGAATTTCTTCTCAACCCGTTCACCGCATATTCATCATATTTCCCGTTTACCAACTCTTTTTGAACTCTGCCACATTCGTTATTATTTTCATTAATGCAACACTTATTTATTCAACTGGTTACCGCGAGTTTTCATAAAAATCTCCAATGCAACTATTTTCACAAGTCCATGTGTTCAACCCTGGACTTACAAGGAAACTCAGAGGAATTTACACTTGGATTCCTCTGGGGAAACTTGAGTGCACAATGTAATCCACCACACACATTTCATCCATAATTTCCACTTCATAAAATTCAAGCATCACACATCCGTCACTCTAGGATTTACATTTAACATACCAAAGGTCCTGATTTGATTCCACTACGACAATTTCGTAATGTTCCGTCACACAATATTTTTTTACAACAAGCTGTAAATCTTCTTTGGTATTAAACAATGTTCCCTTCTGTATTAAACTACGGTTATCTACTCCTACATTCATTTCTTCCAAAGTAGACCCTATTCAAACGTTGAATTTGTCATTTCCCAATCTATTTGGTAGAACATTTCCGACGGTACAAACTCAAGATCTTGCTCACCACTACCATCATTTCCAAATATTTCATCCACTTCATCGTCGATGTAATTATCTCCATCATTTCCAAGTTCAAGAATTATTAAATCTTTAGGATGCATCGACATATTTATTATGTTTTTTTCAACTGTTATAGTTGACAAAAAAAACATGTTAATATGTCAACTCAACAAATTCTAATTTCTAAGTTTTTTAAGTTTTCTAAGTTTAAATCAATCATATATAAACTAAATCATACATAAGCTATACATATAAGATTTTTAAGTTTAAATCAATCCAAACAAATAAAAAAAATGTAAGATCGGCCCAAAAACATACATAAACTAAATCATACATAAACTAAATCATACATAAGCTAAATCATACATAAACTAAATAATACATAAACTAAATAATACATAAACTAAATCATACATAAACTATACATAAACTAAATAATACATAAATTAAATAATACACAAACTATATATAAACTAAATCATACACAAACTATATATAAACTAAATCATACACAAAACTATACAACATAAACTATATAACACTATACATAAACTATACATAAATTATACATACATAAACTATACATAAATTATACATACATAAACTATACATACATAAACTATATATACATAAACTATACATCCATATAAACTATACATGCATAAACTATACATAAATAAACTATACATACTTAAACTAAACATAAATTATACAAAAATGTATGAATATACCCAGCAAAATTCAGCCCAAAAACATGCAAAAACATACATATAAATACAGATCAGCCCAACTAGAGAAAGAAATATACCAAGCAAAATTCAGCTCCAAAAAATGTAGGAAAATCGAGCAACACGACCGCTACAATGGAGGATTCGATGAGGATCAAATGGAGGACTGAAAGTCGAGCAAAATCAAAATTTTGGAAGATTTCGGTGAAATATAGGCTTCGGTAAGGAAAATCAACGATGGTTTTGGTGAGGGATCGATGGTTTCGGTGAGGGAAAATGGTGGTAGGGAATAACAATAGACGTTTCGATGAGGAAGAAGAAGGGTTGGGCGAAGGTTTTAATGTGAGAGAATCGTGTACCCGGTACACGAATTAGGGTAATCGAGCACCTGGTACACGATTCCCTTAGTCAAACTTGCATGATTGCCACGCTAGATTGGGCGTTCCAGGTGGTCAGGGAATCATGTACCGATACACGATTTAGGCCTTATCGTGTATCCAGTACACGATTTAGGCGTAATCGATACCTGATATACGATTTAAACACCTATTTTTTGGAATACTTTCTCTCCAACCCTATTTTTGTCATTATTTATTAAAAACATTATTTAAAAAAAATCTGATTTCTTTATACAAACACATAGACATATTGGATTATTTTGATATCATTCTTTCAACAAATATCCACTCAACAATTGTACCACATTCGTTCTGATTGTTTCAATCCATATAGTGACCTCTGTAACTTTATTAAATATAATTCCCAAGAATTTGATCTATATGTTTCAAGTACCTTAAATCCTTCTAGGATTCTCATATAAATATCATTACCAAGAGATCCATATAAATATATTGTGACTACATCCATAAGATACATATCCAAACTTTTATACACAGTCATGTCAATTAAATATTTTAGTGTAATGGCATCCACCATTGGAGAATATGTCTCCTCATAATCAATACCAGGTCGTTGTGAAAAACCTTGTGCAACTAGTCTTGCTTTATATCTTGTGACCTCATCATTTTCTTTTTTTCTCACAAATACCCATTTTATCCCACAGGCTTGACACCTTCTGGTGTTTGAACTACTGATCCAAAAATCTGACGTTTTGAAAATGAGTTTAATTCTACCCTGATTGCTTCTTTCCACTGAAGCCAATCTTTTATATGTCGACATTCTCCAATAGATTTTGGTTCAAAATCCTCATTTTTTTAGATGTAATATCAAGAGCAACATTATACGCAAAAATTGTTGGGTTTTATGCCCAAAAAAACTCGTAAAAAGTAAATGTTATTAATTGACCGTTATCAATAAAGAGTTATAGATGTTAAATCAATAAATATTATTCTTTGTATTGTTGTCTATTTGTCTAAATAACCCTAAATCTAATAAACTAACATCCAATGCTGCCTTATGAGTGTTGAACTGTATGTGGAGACACTAGGGATCAGTATTCAAGATACAACCTAAAGGGTCTATAGTATAGGGATAAGGCTTGGTATCTTATCCTAGTAACACTATGGATACAATCCACTTTGTATTTGATACAAACGTAATGATCCAATGTGTTCCTGTAGGTGACACGCGAATGAAGGTATTCTATGCAATGAGTTTGCATAAGACTTGACCGCAAAATAGTAACCACTAGATATAACACCATTGACTAGTTAGGTTCCTATTTCAATAGGATGACCTAGGCGACTTAGTCTTAATCTTGAGTATATTATGTACTTCTGCTCACGAGGGATTATCCTTTGATTTTCATGGATGAGGGTGACCAGATCGCCGACCCAATATGTCCACCATTTTAAGGACAAGACTAAGTGGGAAGTTGGGAACATAATAATACATAATAATATAATATGGAATTCGCTCATTCCCGCCTTAAGGGTAAGTAAATGAGTGTTTCCTTAAATGGTGCCTCCGGGACTTGAACAAAAGACTCTACCCTCTCATTGGCCTGAGAAGGGTTTCTGTTTATTGGTTAGACCATAAATAAGTTGTTCATTAGAGGAGCACTGGTACTTAAGGAGTCAAAGGTAAATCAAGGGTAAAACGGTAATTTGACCCAATTAGAGTTACGAACACTTGTGAAGAATTATGCTGATATTGGTCTATATCCGTAGACACAGTTAACGAATATTGATTAATTTGGTTTGATTAATTTGGTTAATGAGTTTAATCAATTAATCTCATATCGTTGAAGTTTCTAATCTACAGGTCCACTAGGTCCCCTCGTTAGCTCACTAGAGGATATTTAAAAGGGATTATTTGAATTGTTCAAATTAATTTGAAGAAACTATATATTAATGAGATTAATTATAATTAAATTAGAGAGCAATATTTGAATAAGATTCAAATTAATTAATTAAAGTGAATTAGGTTCACAAAGAATTAATTAATAGAGAGTTTTTGCACATATACATGAGATGTATATGATAATTAAATATATACATTAAATTGGATTTAATGTTATTTAATTATTATACAAATTAAATTAAATAAATTTTATTTAATTGAGTTAATTAATTAAATAAGTGTTATTCAATTAAATGAGCTAACTAATTAAATAAATGCTATTTAATTAATTATAAAAAAGAAAAATATATTGGGAAAGGACCTAACCCTTCTTTATTTAAAGACCTCCCCATGACCCTTTGGGAATGTACTGAATATACAATTCTCATTGTAGAGAAACTCTGATAATACACAACTTCTTAGTGTTATTATACAAAATTTTCTCTAAGCCAGAAATCTTCTCTACTCTCCAAAACCTTATTCTCCTCTCCCTCTCCCAATAGTTGGATACCACCTATCCCATTATTTCCCAAAGAATAACAAGGTAACTCTTGTGGTAGTGTTTGGGATCGCTCAAGGAGTTCTTCGTGATTAAAACCGTTTGGAGATTCATTCATTGGAACCTGAGAGAGGATTGTTTGTGGCACTTGGGGAATCTACAAAGGTAAGAATCATTCTAACCTTTTCCCCAATAGCATGCTAGTTTACATGTTTGTCTATTACATCTAGTACAACGATTTTGTTTAATGTAAAAATCGTTCTAACACAACTCTTCCATTGCGACAGGATTCGATCCCAATCGCTACAATTGGTATCAAAGCCAATTCTTTGCATCCACGTTCTTCATATTTTTCGAAACAAAATTGTTTAGAGGTGGGTTTCTATCTGTATTATGAATGTTTGAATGTTGGTTTGCAAAATTGGATGCTTTCGATTTTGACCCTAGATTCTTTTTAATTTCATTAAATTGTAAGGGCCCATTGTATTTTTTGACAATTTAATTCATGCTTCGAGTCTGTAAGTATGTGCTGATTGATAGAGCAATGGTTTCTGAAGAGATCAGGATCAAATGGAGGTGTTCGGGATAAGTTTGGAGCCAAAAATGAGGAGAACAGCAACATTCTGCCGCACAACATCACGACGTTGTTATTGCAATGTTGCAACACTGCAAGGTAGACGCTGTCTCTTATACACATCTAGATGTGTATAAGAGACAGCCTCAGTGTTACAACGCTCCGAAGTTTAGACGGACTAGGTGGCATGCGCGAGACCTTCGACTGAAGCTTCATTTTTACTTAATTCTTTATAATTTTAATTTAATATTAATTAATTAAATTAATATAATAGTTATATTTATTTAATTTTGTTTTAGGGTGCCAAACTCGGTCCAACTTTTGTTGTTTAATTTAATTATGTATTGGATGTATGTTTTAAATTATTTTTTGAATTAATATTACATATTGTATGTCATATAGATTCAAAAATACCCACCTTAGGATAAATGTGTACATGCATCATAATTAAATATAAAGGGTTATATTTTATAGGTGCATGATTGAATTAGTATGCTCATGCATCATAACATAAGTGTTATGTTAGTGATATATGATTAACCTAAGCATGTCTATGCATCATACTATATATTAAAATAGTTCTAATGAATAGTGGAATGATGTATGTGAATGTTTGATGTGTTTATAGATTTAATAATTCATTAATTTATAAAGAGTTATAGTTAATGAAATTTATTAAAATCTATAATCTAGATTGCATGTGAACATATGTCCAAATTTTATTTTAAATTGTTTAAAATTGGCTTATGTTATTTGTAATGGGATTAGGAATAGGTTAATATTTTTAATTTGTTTTAATAGGATTAAAATGAATTTGAATAAAATATTAAATTTATAAAATAATTACCCATAAGGGACTTTTTTCTAAGGAAGATTTTGTCTAGGATGGGGTATTTAAGCTGACGGAACACCTCTACCTGGGAACGGAACAGCTCCACCTGGGAATCGACCTAGAAGGTGAATTGGACAAATATTTTATAAGCATGGAAATAAATGATTGATTTTATTAAAATAGTTTGATAACTGAAATCAGATTTTGTTAAATTATTCAATATAAATGTTATATTGTGCAAATTTAAAGGACTTAGAAAATTCATTAGCTGGGGTTTTAACTAAGTATAATAAAATCCTAATGAAAAATTAGAATACTTTAGTGGGAGGAAGTTGGTATGTATGATATATGAAATTTTAGCTCTCACATCTCTAAGAGTTCACACCGTGAGATCCATGTTCGACTTCATTTCGCCCTTCAGAGAGTGTTTGCATGGGTCAATAATAAGGTGACCGGGGAAAGTATTCATAGTAAATGGAAGATGAACGCGTGTCAACGTATCCTGTGGTCTCCTCAATTAGGTTTCACTGTGAGATCCTTATCATCCGCCTGTATGTCGTCCTAAAGTGACCATCCCTTTGGAGGGCCTTATCATAGGTGTCAGAACAATGCAAACTCCAGCAATAGATAAGGTTTCTTATGTTAATTTTCAACAGTTGTCTTTCCCTTCAGTAGCCTGTTAAAGCATACCTCTAGGATCCGAAAATGGGAGGGTCACACATATGGGAGGAATTAAGTCAGTTAATGAATCATTGAGTAAAACAATGGTAGCTAAGAAATATAAGAATATGAGTTATTCTAGTATTAGTGATTGGTTAAGATTGTCTTAATTCAGGGGAGGAGTAGTTGATCACCCTTCGGTGCTAAAGTATTATTGCAAAAACTAAAATCAATAGTTTAATTAGGATTCTACGATTACATATGTTTTTGCTAAATTGATTGGATAATTATGTAATGGGTTATAACAAAAATAACTAATAAAGCAATTAATTGTTATATGTTTCAGCATGTCTTGCACAATTATATCTTTGCTTAAAAATGAGAAATTAACTGGTGAAAACTATGTGACGTGGAAATCTAACCTGAATATGATTTTGGTTGTTGATGATTTGCGGTTTATCTTGATAGAGGAATGTCCTCTAGTCCCCGCTTGAAATGCATCTCAAGTTTTGAAGGATTCTTATGATCGTTGGACAACGACCAATGACAAGGCCTGAATCTACATCTTCGCAAGTCTGTCTGACGTTCTTACCAAGAAGCATGAGGTCATGATGACTGCATATCAGATCATGGAGTCCCTCCAGGAGATGTGTGGACAACTGTCCGCTCAGATTTCGTATGAGACCCTCAAGTACATTTATGATGTGTGCATGAAAGAGAGCAAATCAGTGAGATAACATGTTCTTGACCTAATGGTTCGTTTCAATGTCATCAAAATAAACGGTGCAGTCATAGACGAGTAGAGTTAAATGTCTTTTATTTTGGAATCTCTTCCAAAGAGTTTTATTCAGTTCTGTAGTAATGCACTAAAGAACAAAATACAATACAATCTGACTACCCTTCTGAACGAGTTACAAAAATTTCAGTCACTTATGAAAGATAAGAGACCAATAGAAGAAAAGACAAATGTTGTCCATTCCAAAAAGTTCTATAAGGGTTCATCCTCTGGAACTAAGTTTGTTCTTTCAACTTATGGTACTACAAAGATCTAGAAAAAGAAATGAAAGAAGGGGAAGGCTCCCGCTGCTAGCAAAGACAAGGGCAAAGCTAAGGCTAATAAGAGTAAATGCTTCCAGTGTAATGTGGATGGCCACTGGAAATACAATTGCCCCAAGTACCTTATTGAGAAGAAGAAAGAGAATGAAGGTAAATATGATTTACTAGTCTTAGAAACTTATTTAGTGGAAAATGACCATGATGCCTGAATACTTGATTCAAGAGTCACTAATCGTGTTTGTTCTTCTTTACAAGGAATTAGTTCATTCCAACAGCTCGAAGAGGGTGAAATGACGCTCAAGGTTGGAATGGGAGATGCCATTTTAGCTCGTGCAGTGGGAGCTGCTAAGTTGTCTTTTGGAAATAGATTTTTGCTTTTAGAAAACTCATACATTGTTCCTAAGATGAAGAGGAACCTTGTTTCTATTTCTTGTTTAATTGAACAATCATGTTCTGTTTTTTTTTTTTTTTTTAATTCAAGTGAAGCATTCATTTTGAAAAATGGTGTGATTATTTGTTCGGCTAAACTAGAAGACAACTTATATGTGTTAAGACCAACTAAATCAAAAGTACTTTTAAATCATGAGATGTTTAAAACTACTAAGACTCAAACTAAAGGTGAAGAATTTCTCCAAGTAATTAATAATGGTACATACCTTTGGCATTTGAGATTAAGCCACATAAATCTTGATAGAATTAGGATATTGGTAAAGAATGGACTTCTAAGCAAGTTAGAAGATGATTTATTGCCTCCATATGAATCCTGTCTCGAAGGAAAAATGACTAAAAGACTTTTTAGTGGAAAAGGCTATAGAGCCAAAGAGCCCTTAGAGCTCATACTTTCGAATCTTTGCGATCCAATGAATGTAAAAACTAGAGAAAAGTACGAATACTTCATCTCTTCTATAGATGATTATTTTAGGTATGGTTAATTATGTTGGGTTTTATGTCCAAAAACCCGTGGTTTGTAAACAATAAACTTATTCTGTTATCAATAAAGATGTTATTGAGGTTTTATTCAATAAAGTTGTTATTGAATGTATGAATTGCTCATTTTGTTTTAGAAAGAACCTAAATCCAATAAACAAAGATCCATAGCTATTATATGAATACTTGAACTTTATGTGCTGACATAAAGATAGATCAAGTTCGAGTAAATAGTCAAAAGGGTCTATAGTATATGAATAAGGTTGGATGCCTTACTTTGGTAACACTATTGGATGTGGCCTACTTTGTAGTTGTTACAATTTGTTGTAAAGTGCTACAAATGAAGTGATCATGATTCATTCATGTAGTGACATGAGAAACAGGAGTGTCCTATAAAATGAATATAAGATCGGACCAAGAAATAAGTCACTCTTACTTTATAAAGCCGTTTACTGTTTAAGACTGACTATTTCAAAGCGATGACCTAGGTAATTTGATCTTAATCCTAAACTAACTATGAACTCCTATTTATTCAGGATTATCCTTAAATTTGCATGGGTGAGGGTTGGCTCAACATCACTGGCTCAATAAACCTCCCATTCAAGGATAAGACCGGGTAGATAGTTGGGGACATAGGGTGCAAGACGGAATTCACTCCTACCCAATTTTAAGGATAGTAGAGAGGTTGTTCCCTTAAGTGCTGACTCCAGGTTTTGAACAAGGGGCCCCACCCTCTCATTAGCCCGAGAGAGACTCGGTTTAGTGATTGGATCACAAAACAATTGTTCATTAGAGAATCAATGGGACTTAAAGAGTAAGATGTAATCTTAGGAGTAAAACAGCATCTGATCCAGTCGTTATTACAAACAACCTGTGAAGGGTTAACTTACTAATCATGGTTATATGGAGTGGACACAATATATCTACAATGAGGGGAGTACAACTACTGGACTTGAGTGGAGTGACCCGATAGTTAACGAATAATGGTTAATTATGTTAAAGAATTTAGTCAGTTAATCTGGATCATTGGAGCCCATAATTTGTAAGTTCATAAGGTCTCCCTACTAGCTCATATCGGATTAAACCTTAGAACAGTGTGACGAACAAATTTGAAGTGTTCAAATTCGATTTTTGGAGCAAAGCGTTAAATATATATGATATATTTAACATAATATTTAATTGTGAATTAAACACAGAGAGAGAGAAAATAAGAGATATTTATATAAGATTTAAATATCAAGATTATGAATAGGGATTTATATTAATTGGGATTAGTGTTGGATTTAATATTAAAATAAATTTATTAAATTATTTAATTTTAATTTAATTTTAAAATTAATTATTAGAATTAATTTTGAAATTAAATGGAATTGGTGAATTAAAAGTCAAAATTGTTGACTAGGTAAAAAATGCAATGAAAGTCAAAATGTTGACTTTGGACTTTGAAAGTCAAAAGTCAATTTGTTGATTTTTGACTTTGATAGTCAAACTTTGACCTTTGACCAAGTTAGTGGAAAGATCCAACATTTTTTAGTGGGAAATTTCAACATTTGTATTGCTAAGTGTTGTTTTCAATTGAAGATACTTGCCCCATTAATCCCATTTAAATTAGTGGATTTTTTAGTGTCAAATTCTCATCAAACTCAAATTTGCATGTTTTGCATGAAATGACTTTTAAAAAGAAGAGTTTTATGAATTTTAGAATGCTTGGCCAAAGTGGATTTTTATGAGATTATTTGATAATCTCAAAATTATTTTATCTCAAATCCTTAACTTTTTCTTCTCCAAATTAGTCATTCACCAGATCCCACCATCCCGTTCTAAGACTGGAAAATAGTCGGAAAGACTCTCGTGGTGGTCTATGAACTGTTCGTGAGGAGATTGGAGGTGATTTGGAGAAGATTCGAGTCTACAAAGGTTGTATATCTTCTTACCCTTTATTCTTAATTCACTTGCATGCTTATTCTTTGAAATTTACCTAATTAGAGTCGTTTAGATCCGTTTTTTCTTCCGCTATGTATGTGTTCGTTCCATCAACTTATATCTAATAGAACATAAGTTTGAAGCTTTTCAAAATTTCAAAGAGTACAAGGCTGAAATTGAAAACATGTTATGTAAAACAATTAAAACTCTTCGATCTGATCGGGGTGGAAAGTATATAGATTTAGAATTCCAGGACTATTTGATAGACATGGAGTTCAATCCCAACTCTCAGCACCTGGTACACCTCAGCAAAACGATGATCAGAAAGGAGAAATATAACCTTATTAGATATGGTTCGTTCTATGATGAACTATGCTCATTTGCCTTACTCGTTTTGGGGGCATGTAGTAGAGACTGCAGTTCACATCTTAAACAATGTTCCCTCGAAGAGTGTTTCTGAAACACCTTCTAAGTTATGAAAGGGATGTAAACTGAGAGTATGTTACTTCAGAATCTGAGGTTGTCCTAAACATGTGTTAGTGACAAATCCTAAGAAGTTGGAACCTCGTTCAAGATTGTGCCAATTTGTTGGTTACCCTGAGAAAACGATAGGTGGTCTATTCTATGACCCTCAAGAAAATAAAGTGTTTTTATCGACAAACGCTACATTTTTAGAAGAAGACCACCTGAGAGATCATAAACTACATAGCAAAGTAGTATTAAATGAAGCTATTGAAGAATCAACAAAGGTTGTTGATGAAGTTGGTCCTTCATCAAGAGTTAATGAAGGAGTCATCGCTTCAGGTCAATCTCGTCCTTCTCAATCATTGAGAGAGCCTCGACATAGTAGGAGGATTATGATACAACTTGATCGTTACTTGAATTTAACAGAAACTCAGGTTGCCATAGACCTTGAAATGGAGTCCATGTACTTCAATTCAGTATGGGAGCTTGTAGATTTACTTGAAGGGGTCAAATCCATAAGGTGTAAATGAATGTACAAAAGAAAGAGAGATGTAATTGGAAAGGTACAAACCTTCAAAACAAAACTTGTAGCAAAGGGTTATACCTAAAGGGAAGGGGTTGACTATGAGGAAACTTTTTCCCCTGTTCCTATGCTTTAGTCTATAGGAACTCTCTTGTCCATAACCACATATTATAACTATGAGATATGACAAATGGATGTCAAGACTGCTTTTCTGAAAGACAATCTCGAAGAGAATATCTTTATGTCTTAGCCCATTGGGTTCATAAACCAAGGTCAGGAGTAAAATATTTGCAAGTTGAATCGATCCATTTATGGGTTGAAATAGACATCCAAATCTTGGAACATTAGATTTGATACAACGATCAAATATTTTGATTTTGATCAAAATGTTGATAAGCTTTGTATCTACAAGAAAATCATTAAGGACAAACTAGCTTTTTAGTGGTCGATATCCTACTCATTGGGAATGATGTAGGATACCTTACTGACATTAAGAAATGGCTGACAACCCATTCCAAATGAAATATTTGGGAGAGACGCATTATGTACGTGGGATCTAAATCATCAGGGATCGCAAGAATAGAACGCTAGTTCTGTCTCAAGCAAATTATATCGAAAAAATGTTGACTCAATATTAGAAGCATAACTCTAAGAAGGGTTTATTACCTTTCAGGCACAAGGTTCACTTGTCTAAGGAACAGTGTCCTAAGACACCTTAAGAAGTTGAAGATATGAGATGTATTCTTTATGCCTCAACTGTGGGCAGCTTAATATATGTTATGCTTTGCACTAGGCCAGATATTTGTTATGTAGTGGGAACTGTTAATAGGTACTAGTCCAATCCAGGGTTAGACCATTGGAAAACGATTAAGAACATCTTCATGTATCTTAGAAGAATGAAGGACTACAAGTTGGTGTATGGATCTAAGGATTTGATTCTTACAGGATACACTGACTCTGATTTCTAAACTGATAAGGATTCTAGAAAATCCATGTCAGGATCAGTGTTTACTCTAAACGGTGGAGCTGTAGTATGGTGTAGTATCAAGCAAGGATGCATTGCTGATTCCACTATGGAAGCTGAGTATGTAGCTACTTGTAAGGAATCAGTTTTGCTAAGGAAGTTCTTGAGTGATTTAGAAGTGGTTCCAAATATGAACTTGCCCATCAGCTTATACTGTTGTAATAGTGGGGCAATAGCAAACTCTAAAGAACCTCGCAATCATAAATAAGGAAAGCATATTGAGTGGAAATATCACCTGATAAAGGAGATTGTGTAAAGAGAAGATGTGTTTGTCACAAAGATTGCCTTAGAGCACAACATTATTGATCCATTTACGAAAGCTCTCTGGGCTAAAATATTTAAGGGTCATCTAGAGAATCTAGGTCTATGAGACATGTACATTGTATGACCTAAGGCAAGTGGGAGATGTGTAATGGGTATATGGATGCCCTAGTTTATTGCCTTTTGAATTATGTACGACCCACTGACTAGAGTTTTTGTTCAAATGAGAGTTTGTTGGGTTTGTATTGTTGTCTATTTTGTCTAAAATAACTCTAAATCCAATAATCTAACATCCAAGGCTGCCTTATGAGTCTTGAATTGTATGTGGAGACACACAAGTTCAATATTCAAGATATAACCTAAAGGGTCTATAGTATGAGAATAAGGTTGGGTACTTTATCCTGGTAACACTATGGTTACAACCCACTTTATATTGGATAGAAACGTAATGATCCAATGCGTTCGTGTAGGGGACATGAGAGTAGAGGTATCCTATGCAATGAGCTTGCATAAGATTGGACCGTGAAATAGTAATCACTAGACGTAACACCGTTGACTAGTTAGGTTCCTATTTCAATTGGATGACCTAGGCGACTTAGTCTTAATCTTGAGTATATTATGAACTTCTGTTCACGAGGGATTATCCTTTGATTTGCATGGATGAGGGTGGCCAGATTGCCGACCTAATATATCTACCATTTTAGGGACAAGACTGAGTGGGAAGCCGAGAACATAATAATACAATATGGAATTCACTCATTCCCGCCTTAAGGGTAAGTAAATGAGTGTTTCCTTAAATTGTGCATCCGGGACTTGAACAAAGGACTCTACCCTCTCATTGGCCCGAGAGGGGTTTTTGTTTATTGGTTGGACCATAAACAAGTTGTTCATTAGAGAAACACCGATACTTAAAGAGTTAGAGGTAACTTATGGGTAAAACGGTAATTTGTCCCAATTGGAGTTACGAACACTTGTGAAGGTTTAACTTGTTGGCATTGGTCTATAACCGTGGACACAGAAATATATCTATAGTGAGAAGAGTGCAGTTGTGGGTCTTTAGTGGAGTGTTCCCACAATTAACGAATATTGATTAACTTGGTTAATGAGTTTAATCAATTAATCTCATATCGTTGAAGCTTTTAATCTATAGATCCACTAGGTCCCCTTATTAGCTCACTAGAGGATACTTAAAATGGATAATTTGAATTGTTCAAATTAATTTGAGGAAACTATATATTAATGAGATTAATATATAATTAATTATGGATATGATCTATAATTAAATTGGAGAGCAATATTTGAATAAGATTCAAATTAATTAATTTAAGTGAATTAGATTCACAAAAAATTGATTAATAAAGAATTTTTGCACATATACATGGGATGTATATGATAAATAAATATATGCATTAAATTGGGTTTAATGTTATTTAATTATTTTACAAATTAAAATTAAATAAGTGTTATTTAATTGGGTCAATTAATTATAGAAAAGGAAAATATATTGGGAAAAAGGCTTGATTCTTCTCTATACAAAGACATCCTCATGGTCCTTTGGGAAGACACTGAATACACAATTCTCATTGTAGAGAAACCTTGACAATACACAACTCCTTAGTATTATTGTGCATAATTTTCTCTAAGCCATAAATTCTCTCTACTCTCTAAAATCTTTTTCTCCTACCCCTAACCCAATAGTTAGATATCACCTATCCCTCTATTGGAATCCCAGATAATAACGAGATAACTCTCGTGGTAGTGTTCGTGATCGCTCAAGGTGTTGTCCGTGATCAAGACCATTTGGAGATCCGTTCTTTGGAACCTTGGAGAGGATTGTTCGTGGCACTTGGGGAATCTACAAAGGTAAGAATCATTATAACCCTTTTTCCAATAGCATGTTACTTTACATGTTTATCTATTACGTCTAGTACAAGGATTTTGTTTAATTTAAAAAACAATTTACGGGATACAAGATGTTCTAACACAGTGCTTCCGCTGTGATGAGATTCGATCCCGGTCCCTATAGAAATGTTGTCAATAACTACATGAGTTCGATTTCATCTTTTTCCTGTCATTACATAGTTTATTGAAATCTTATTATTATCATTATGTATTCCACCTTCCTCATTAGTCAAGTCATAAATTTCTTAATGAGTATTTACATCCTCAACCAAGTCTTCTTGACTATTAATTATTTTTCTTTTTCGATGATTTTTATCTTTGGAACCTATTGGTTTACCACGTTTATGGTGTGTTCCAAATTTATTAGTGACAATTTGCTGTGTTGAGATATCAATTTTCGATGGGACATTTGCCGCTAGTATATGTGACTTAGTTACTTTTTTTGCATCTGCATCTGGTAATTGGTTTGTTATATTTTGTAAATGAATTATTTTCTGAACTTCATGTTCACATTGATCTGTACGGGGATCTAAATGAAACGATAATGATGCATTCTATGTAATTTTTTTTCCAACATCTTAATTCCTCCCCCCGTTGTTGGAAAATTCGTCTCATTAAAATGACAATTAGCAAATCGTGCAGTAAATACATCACCTTTCAGGGGTTCATGATATTTAATGATTGATGGAGAATCATATCCAATATATATTCCAAACCTTCTTTGAGGACTCATCTTCGTACGTTATGGTGGAGCAATTGAAACATATACTACACATCTAAAAATTCTTAGATGAGAAATATCTAGCTCATAGTCATAAGCTAATTGTAATGGCGAGTACTTATGATAAGCTACTAGCTTAATGCGTACAAGTGATGCTGCATGCAAAATAGCATGCCCTCATACAGATGTAGGAAGCTTATATCTCATAAGCAATGTTTTTGCAATTAATTGCAAATGTTTTATAAATAATTCTACTAAACCATTTTGTGTATGAACATGAGCTACATAATGTTCAACACTTATCCCAATTGACATACAATAATTATCAAAAGTTTGGGATGCAAATTCACCAGTATTATCGAGACGAATAGTCTTACTTGTATAATTAGGAACTTGTACTCTTAACTTAATTATTTGAGCAAGTAATCTTGCAAATGCAAGATTTTGACTTGATAATAAGCATACGTGTAACCATCTGTTGGATGCATCTATTAATACCATAAAATATCTAAATAATCCACTTGGTGGGTAATAGGTTCATATATATCACTATGAATTCATTATAAAAATATAGGTGATTCAGTCCCCACTTTGACCGGTGATGGTCTAATTATTAATTTGCCTTGAGAGCAAGCATTACATGATAATTCCTTAGATTGAAGAATCTTCTAGCTCTTCAATGAGTGTCCATTTGAATTCTCAATAATTATCCTCATTATTATAGATCCTGGACGACCAATCGATCATGCCAAATTATAAATATGTCTGGGTTTATGAACTTTAGGTTCATTGTTGCATATGTTTCAATTACTTGTATATGAGTATAATATAGTCCAGAAGATAAAGTAGACAATTTTTCCAATATACGTTTTTCATTTGAGACAATAGAGATAATATAAAGATACTCCACATTATTCTTACTATCAGTCTTAATATGGTAACTATTGCAACGTATATCTTTAAAAATCAAAAGATTTCTTTTTGATTGACTAAAGAACAATGCATCATTAATTGTAAATTCTGTCCCTCTAAGCAAAATAATATTTATTTTTCCAAAACCTTCAATCAAGTTTGCAGAACCCGATATTGTATTTACTTTTGCTTACAACATTGTTAATTTGGAAAAATATTTTTTATTTGTAAGTATTGTGTGTGTAGTTACATTGTTTGCTAGACATAGATCTTCTTTGTTCATTTTTTAGTCACCCAACATATGAAAATGATCCATGTTTCTTTAGGACCTACCTTCAGCGAGGGAAGGGACATGAGCTCGTGTTAATGACGTGTTATGAAATTGATGAGCACAACGAGAATACGAATATGAAGAAAATATAATATAATAATAAATAAAATATAAAACAAAACAAAATAACTAAAATGATGAAAATTGGATAATATGAAAAATTGAGTGAACATATTTCTCACCAATGTATGTTATTTTAAGATTCATCAAATGGGTAAAGTGGCAATTAGAATGTGATACACTGGTTGAATGACACATTAACAATATCCGTAGAAATGGAAAAATGACCAAGGACATTAGACACTAAATATGAACATTTATAATATTTTATAATAGGAAAAAGATTTCGTGAAAAAAGAGAGAGAGATTTTAAAAAACCTAGCCGCCATCTTATCGCCTCTTTTTCTCTCCTCCCCTCTTTCTCGTTCGTCATCAGCCGGCAACTCCCTCTCTTTGCCGTGGAAAAGGCCAGTCGCAGCCCATCCCCCTGTTCGTTTCAGTCCAGCTAGCCGCCGATTAAGCCGATTCCCGTCTTTAGTTTTCTTTCTCCATCATCAACCACGAGACCCACGACGACCCATAAGCTCCAACCATCAACAAGAACGTTCCAGCACCGTTTTTCTCCCTTTTTGACGAGGTTCGGTAAAGACCACTCTCATTCAATATCATATTTGACTTACCCACTTCTTATAGACTCTAAATATGTAGGATTAAGCGTTTTCGGACACGTTCCAGCAGGGATTTGAGTTCGTTTGGGTAAGTTTCAGTGGTTAAATGTGCTATTCCAAACCCATTTAAGTGTTGTGGCTTAGCCTCTAACCTTTACAACATGTCTCTTTGTAGCTTCGAGTTGATATCAGCAAAGTTCTAAGCCTGTTTGGTGCCTTTCGAAAGGTAACACCTCACTTTAGACCTTTTTGAATTCGTTTAAGGTGGTGTAAACTAGTTCATAATTCTTGGAACTCTCTTTGTAATTTGGAACTAATTCAGAGGGTTGGAATTAAGGCTTAAGGTTGTCTGGGGTTGGTACATTCATTCTGAATACTATTTGAGACTCCGATTAAGGTTTCAAACTGAGATATAATGTTGGATTGGAATCATGTTTTAATTTTTAAGCAGTCTTTGGAATAGTTTGGAGCACGCTAGAACAATATGCAAGTAGATTTCTACTAGTTGGGCTGGTTTGTTGTCTGTTGTCCTGTTATGTAGTTTACATATGATTGTAGATTTCTACTAGTTGGGTTGGTTTGTTGTCTGTTGTCCTGTTATGTAGTTTACATATAATAGTAGATTTCTACTAGTTGGGTTGGTTTGTTGTTTATTGTCTTATTATGTGGTTTATATATGCTACATATAAATATATTTATGACTCACGTGAACTGATTCTGGAATGGTAGTTTTGTAATGGCTGACACGTCTGACTGCTCCATGGGATTTTGTGTGACGTTTTGTTATATGGTTGGGCAAGCTTGGATGCTCGATGTGATGATTATGTTTTGTATAACATGCCAAGTTGTTGCGATTAGTTTTGTATGATAACTATTTTGCCTGTTGAGCATAAAATAATGTGTTGGACTACATTGCATAACATAATGTGTCAATTTATGTACTAGCATGTTGTAACTATCATCGACTTTCCATGTATCCTGAGTATATTAAATTGTATGACTGTTGTGATTAGCATGATGTTTTCTTTTATATGTTGTTTGTCGACTTTTCAGTTAAGCTACTTACCAATATGTATTGTTACTTTGGTATTGTGTACTGACCCCACCAAATTTAACAGGACTTAGCTTATTTTATTGTCTTGAGCATTAGTTTGAGATTGACTTTAGCACGAGTTGTTTGGTTATGCTACATGTTGGAATTTGGGAAAGTTTGTTGAATTTGGTTAGAAAAGAGTTTTAAAAATTAGTTTTCTTGATTGCTAATCAGGTAATTTGTAAACGTGTAGTTTTTACTGTTACGTAGTTATACTATCTATTTTTTCTGAAGTGTCATAGTTAGAGAGTTAGTTAAAGGGTAAGTTTTGGTACAGTTATTTAGTTTAGTGTAAATTTTGGGGGCGTTACATGATGCAACTCTGCAACCGAAAAAATGGAGAAAGGGGGAATGTGGAGGAAGGAAGAGGAAGAGGGAAAAAGAAGATTAAGGGTAATTTTGTAATTTTGACTGATGATGTAAGCAAGAGGGCTAAATCTTAAGTTTCAAAAAGTGGGACAAAAATCATTTTGGTTTGGGATTGGGATGCTTATACAGTTATCTCATTCTCACATTACTTGTCACATCTAACTTCCTTTTACTTTACAGGGGTTGCAAGGGACTTTGAGTTTATCGTCAAGGGAGGTAATTATTGATTGTTCGTGTGCTACACATGGCGACCAGTAAGTTTCACCAAGTCTTTCCTTCCATTTTCGCGTATGTATTCTTTGGGTTTGTGCCAACTACAATATTTTTCACATGCTTTGATTTGTTAGGGCTTATGTTCGAGAACTCATGTGAAATTGGGGTTTTCTCCAAGCTCACTAATGCTTACTGCTTGGTTGCAATTGGTGGCTCTGAGAATTTCTACAGGTTCTTTCTTTTCCCTTCCTGTTTCCTGACTGGCTGACTGTCTTTCTGTATCTTTTGAATTGAAACCAATTTCTCACGAATATTTTTCATGTTTAGTGCCTTCGAAACTGAATTAGGTGGTGTCATTCCGGTTGTTAAAGCATCTATTGATGGCACTCGCATTATTGGTCGTCTATGTGCTGGTTTGTCAAACTCACTGTGTTTATCTTCTTTTTATTTATTATTTATTATTATTATTATTATTATTTTATTTTGTGTTTCATCATTTTCTGCATCTTTTGAAAGAAGGGTATCCATTAATGATGTGAAGGCCAATCTACTCATCTTCATATTTCCATAACATTGTAGGAAACAAAAATGGGCTTCTTGTACCACACACCACTACTGACCAAGGTAAGCTTCTTTTCTATTTTGTCATATTACATCTCTTTGAATATTTTTGTATCTTTCTTTGAATATGCCTTCCTGTTAAAGTTTTAACTATATGGCCATTTGCTATTTTTGTACTAATGTTGTCCGACTCTGGTCGCTTAGATAATAAAATTTTAAATGGTTATGTTACCGCCTTGATCAACTAGAGTCTTGGATTATTGTCATGTATGATTGCATTGTGAGTTTGAATAATTGAATTCTGAATGTCTATTTGGAAGGTTTTATTTTGTGGTGTTGGTGAAGCCTAAACATTTCTTAGCCAATCCTAGCTGTTACTACTAAATGGAAAAGCGTTGTCATCTTTCAACATTTCAGATTAACATATTGGTTGTTGTTTTTTCCACTGCCTCCTCTTATTTCATTTGTAATATTTTTCTTCCAAGTATCTAATCTCGGGATCAATTGGTGAAATTGTTTTTTGTAAACCATTAGATAGGATACTCCCCTATTGTAATTTCTATCTCATCAACAAAATGTTACTATTTTCTTAAAAAAAAAGCATAGAAGTATTAATATTTTTGTGGGCACGAAGGATGAGAAATGTGCATGTAACTTTCAAGGAAAAAGGATGAGGAATAAATTACCCACATGTTTATGTAGCAATTGCATAACTGTGCAATAATGAATTCACATAAGCAACGTCACATAAAACTATTTTGGATGTTCTTTAATTTATTCATTGATTTGTGTGGTCAAATTACTTCAATGACGTTATGTTTCCATTGCGTTTTGAAGAACTTCAGCACTTGCGGAACAGTCTACCTGACCAAGTTGTTGTTCAACGTATACAAGAGAGATTGTCTGCTTTGGGGAATACGATTGCTTGTAATGATCATGTTGCTCTCACACATACTGATCTTGATCGGGTATTTTTTTTTAACTTCCCACTTCACATATTCTCTAATGTCACTTTCTGCATCACCATCAGATTGTTTAGCTTGCAATCTCTTAAACCATTTTCTCCCATTGCAATCTAGACATTTCTACATCTCCAATATTCTAGTTCCTTTAAAATGTTCATCAAAGAGCTTGTACCTGCCTTGGAGGCAATAGCTTTTTTTGAGCTGCGGGTAATTTTTTAACTTGGGCTATGTTTACTGCTCCATAATCAAAATTACAGTAATACTAATGGATTTTTTTTACTATTATTCATAATTCACAAAATACTATTAACTAGTTTTCTGGAAACATATTTAAATGAGCCCACTTTTCATATTACGATTGATTGATTACGTAGCCTTAGTGTTAATGTTGAGCACACGTATCCAAATAAAGGCAGGACATTGTATAGAAATTAGAATAATTCTTTGTTTGTAGAGTGTCTTCTTTAGAAAAGGTATTATTTTGCAAATTATACATCTGGAACTTAAGACTGCTTTAGTTCTAGCATCCATTCCTCTTTTTCCTACTAAACAATTGAGTTTTCTCATTAATCAGGAAACTGAAGAGCTCATTGCTGATGTTCTTGGAGTAGAGGTTTTTAGGCAGACAGTAGCAGGCAACGTTCTCGTGGGAAGCTATTGTAGTTTCACGAATAGGGGTGGCTTGGTAATATTCACCTTTTCTGCTACTTAACCAAGTGTAGTCTGTATATTGAACTTCATTCCTTCAACTTCATGTAAAAAAAAATTCCTGAAAGTTGGAATTGTGCATATGTTCTGCAGGTTCATCCACATACATCTGTTGAAGATTTGGATGAGCTATCAACTCTTCTTCAGGTCCCTTTGGTTGCCGGAACCGTGAATCGTGGAAGTGAAGTGATTGCTGCTGGATTGACAGCAAATGATTGGATTGCATTTTGTGGTTCAGACACCACTGCCACCGAGTTATCGGTCATCGAGAGCGTTTTCAAACTGAGGGAGGCTCAACCAAGTTCCATCGTTGAAGAAATGAGGAAGTCGCTAATAGACAGTTATGTATGAGGAATATCTTCTTCTCTATACCTGAGATATTGCAAGCAATTAATTGTTATTACCCTTCTCTTTTTTCTTCTGTTACATTTAACAACTTTGTGAGTACGAAATTCGACTTATTGTGTTTTGGTTGAAATTGGAATCCATTTTTGCTTATAGATGAAAATCATATTTATGGAAAGAGTTTACTATTTAGTAGGCAGAATTCTGTTCCCCAATCAACTGCAAAATATTCCTACAGGAAAGAAAACACGAAAATGTTGCTGGGACTTTAACAAAAAAATTTCAAATGTACACTATGAATTTCACTAATTCATGTTTTTTAACACAACCTACATTGAAAAATAGATGAATGTTTCCTTTGAAAACTTTAAAGTCTATGTCTGATAATCATTTCATTTGTTGTTTGTTTTTTTTTTTTTTTTTTAAATGTACATTATGAATTTCACTAATTCATGTTTTTTTAATACAACCTATTCATGTTCTTACATTGAAAAATAGATGAATGTTTCCCTGGAAAGCTTAAGTCTATGTTTGATAGTATTTATGGCAATTCATGATACCTCTTTCTTTGTCTCTCTACAAACCTCCTTCTTCCCCTTTCTCTCATCCAATGTTTAAATGGTCGATGTCGATGAGAAAATTGAAGTCTTAATTTTACAGAAATTTTGATGGAAATATCAACAAAATTTTGATGGATATTTTTGGAAAAATTTTAAAATAAATTTAAATTAGTAAATAAACATTTTATGACTTTTAAATAAGTTAAAAGGTGTCTTAATTATTATCTTTCATGGATTTTTATACGATATAATGAAAATATCGATTCACCTCTCATGTCGATATCAAACCATGAAATATTAATAGAAATATCAACATGTTGATGGAAATATAATACTATTCTCTCACCACACTCATTTCAGTCTCTCACTTTCAGTCTCTCTCTTTAGTGCCAACTTAGGAAAATAGAAAACTCAATTATTTATCAAACATGTCGGTTTTTTAAACACTAAAAATCAATTAATTATCAAAACAACCCCTAAACAGTGTAATTTCGCCAACACAGCTGGTTTATAGTATGGTTCTGCCATGTACAAGAGAGTAACTCTAGTTCTTTCAAGACTTCGTAATTAAACGAGACTAATTAATTAGTTAGTTAAAGATCCATTAATTTATTTAATTCTTTTTATTTTGCTGCCAACCCTACTAAGAGAAACCTCAGAATTTCCACATAAGATAAATGGAGAATCAGAGAGCACATTCCAAATTCCATCACACAACAGAAGAGGGAGTTGAAAGAACATTAGATTATGCAAGCAATTTCATACTCCATATGAAAATGTTAGAAAGCTTGTTCAAAACTATTTTTGCTTCCGAACGGGGCACTAAAATGTGTTTGGTTTAATGCCACATTTACTAATTCGTAATAAAAATTAGTGTATTTGTAATGAAGTTTCATTGATAAATCAATCATAATGAGCCCCAAACAATCACAAATGTAATTGAATTGCTTTTGATCGCGTTTACCTAAAATTATGAAGTTTTGTCAAATTTATTGTTATCGTTATGGTCACCTTTACCTCTGAAGGTCAAACAGTGACAGTAACAGTAAATGTGTTAAAATTCATAATTTTGTCTATATAAAACAGTAACAATAATGGTAACCATTACCATAACTGTAACGATAACGGTAACGGTACGATGTAATTTTTGAACACAATCGGATTGATTACCCTCGCTCGTCAATCGGTTTACATTTTTTGTTTACAAATTTGAACATGGGCCCTAAGTATCAGTATGGATGTAGAACACAAGTAAAAAACACCAAACGTAATAGAATGTGGTCCACTTATAAATTACCATTGATTTATTACCATTGGATTAGGGTAAACGTGGCCTAAGTGTTTAATTTTGGGAAAAAATTATTTTGAAAAAAAAATTGAAGTATTTTGTAACCACTTAAAATAATTTTTGAAAAAAATGAGTGTTGTTTGAAAGAAACACTTGAAATCAACATTCAAAAAAATGATAAATTGTTCAATGGTTAATCTCTCGCTAATTTGTATGATATATAAAATCACAAAAATACTCTCATTAGTCATCTACCTCACTTCCACCATAGTTGCCCTCTGCATACCACTGAAAACAATCTATTGATACCTCTGAAAAAAGGCTATCTTTTTTCGATCTAAATCAAGCTAGTTCTTAGAAATCTTATGTTTAAATGTGTTTTTATGCAGGCTATTGAGTGTGAGAGGTTGTTGGGACGTTCCGAGTGCAAATCGGTCTAGAACGGGATCACTTGGGATCAAAGGAAGCTTCTAGGCTCAAAAGGCTTGAAAATGGCAAAAACGGCCTTGAAGCCCAACTTTGCCACATTGTGCAATGTTGTAAGACACTAGCGTAGCGCATGATGCTACCCTGCAGCGTCATAACCCCATAGCGAAGACCAGCTCAGTGCGCAGGGGAAATTTTGGATAACGTTTTTGGCTTCTCGCTCTCTCTCTATCTTAACCTTTTGCACAGCGTCATACGCCATTGCCATCATTGGAGCTTTGCTCCGCTGTCGAAGAAATTGGTGCTTTGGATAAGTTCTTTTGGTGTTTTGTGGGTTCTTTTCTTTCTTTTCTTTTCATTTCTTTTCTTTTCTTTTCTGTTTTTCTTGAGATTCTTGAATTCCCATTGAAATTATGGCCTATTTATATTTTACCCATTATTTTAGATGTTGGATTTGAAGATTTGAAAAAATTAGAATTGCTATCCATAAGATCAAGTTGTTTGTGTTGGAGTTATGCCATAAATCTCGTAGGGTCTTATAATTTGTAATGTACAAATATTTATTTGATGTTTTATTTCAAAATTAATTGTATTAACCACAAACCAATAAACTAACCTCCAGGGTTAGTTTGTAGAACAAGACAATCATTTATATGGAGACATGTGAATGAAGATATTTTACAAAAGGGTTTGTATAAGATCGGACCATGAAATGTTTAGTCTCATTATATAACGCCGTTCATAATAGAGACTTACATTTCACCAGGATGACCATATGTAACATGGCCTAAATCTGAGTGAGTTAGAGAGCGGTCCTTTAATTTGTATGGATGAGAGTGACCAGATCGCTAACTCAACAAGCCTACTATTTTGGAGATTCGTCTGATTAGGGAGCTGTGGACACAGCTACATAAGAAGGAATTCACTCCTTCTCAATGTTGGGGCAAGTAGATAAGTTACTCGTTGATTTTGGGGCTTGAACAATGTGACATCACATCGTCCGAGATGGGTTTAATCATAGTTGGACTATGATTTATTGTTCATTAGAGGGATCATTGATACTTAAGGAATTAGATGTAACTATAGGGCCAAATGATAATTTTAGCCCAACTATACATACGAGCAATTTGCAAAGGATCATTATAGTGTTGATTGGTTATATCCAATGGACACAAAAATATATCTATAGTGCGAAGAATACAACCGTCGATCTTTAATGAAGTGCCCGACAGTTAACATCTGGTGAATAATTTAATTAAATAGTTCAATTAATTATTCACGTACCGTTGGAGCTTCAAGCTGTAGATCCATGAGGTCCCCTTGGTAGCTCAACAAGATTGAATGAGAATCAATTTTTGGATTAATTTGAATTGTTCAAATTAATTGAGGGAATTAATTATATATAATATAATTACTATAATGTATTTTTATATATTATAATATTAAGTATTTATGAGAGGAAAATAATACTTGAATATTATTCAAATATTAATTATATGAATTGAATTCATATAATTAAATTTAATGTGAATGTGATTTATATTAAAAGTCATTGGTGAGAGAAAATTGAACCTATAGACTATTGTATTTGATACAATATAAAATATTATAGGTTATATGTTATATGTGATGTACATATAGTTATGTAATATATATATATATATATATATATATATATATAAATTAATTTAATTTTTTTAAAAGATTAATGATCTAATATTTGATTTAATTGGGAGGGAATTAACTTCCCTCCCCAATTTTCTCTCCACCCATGTTTGATGTGGGTGGTTAACAGAGTTTCTGGGCTTTCTTCTTCTTCCTCCCGCAACACAAAGAGTTTAGTGTTCAGAGAAGAAAAAGGAATTCCTCCTCTCTTCTTTTAATCTCTTCTCCATTCCCTCACCAAAATCACCAAAGCTCACACCTCTTCTGTTCTCTACTGAGAATATTAAGGTTTCCTATTGATGGTGCCCATTTGGCCTTTTGGTTTTTGTTCGTGAATTTCACAGAGAAGTGGTTTTAATGTGATGCTTTGATTTCTTCAAGGGTAAGTCCTTCTGGACCTTTTCTTCTCCTTTTCTTTAAGCATGCTATTGTATACTCTGTAAATGCATATTTTTTCTGCTTTTTTTGTAAAATTTCAATTCTGTAAAATTGGTAATTTTGGGACAATCACACTTCCGCTCAAAGATCCTATCGTTAGGGTTCCTTCAATTGGTATCAGAGCATAGTTTTGATCTCAATTTTTCCTTATTTCTCAGATTAATTTTACAGTTGTTGGTAGGATTTATAAATCTGTCTTTTCTCTTCATGTGATGAATTGATGGATTTTCTGAAATTCTTGGATTTTTTTCGGGATTGGTACTATTTATTATTTTAATTTACTTTATGGTATGGGGCATATTCTATGCAATAGAGTCTGTAATTCATAGTCCTTGAGTCGTTCGTGGCTTTTCCAATGTGGATCTAGAGAAAACGAGACCAATTTCGGCGGAGAAACAATGAAGATTGTTGTTATGCAGTCGGGACTATATCGCAGTGTTGCAACACTGTGCCCTAGCATTGCAACGCTGCGATGAAGAACAATGTTGTGTTCTTTTCGTAGCGTTGCAACGCTGCGATGCGGAAAGAACCAACCAGTTCTGGCCCGGTTCGATTCGTGGCTCACTTGGTTCGGCTGCAACTCAGTCAATTTGACCAGTTCGGGTTCGGTTTGATAGCTAGTTGGTCTGGTTTGAACGGTTCAAGGTCCGGTTTGTTGTTTTTGAACCGGTTGATATCTATTCTTGTATTAGTTAGTAGTTTTGTTAATTAAATTAATATTAGTGTTATATTAATTTAATTAATTGTTTGGTGTCCAATTCCGGTCCAATAATTTTAGTTTATTAATTATATGTTTTAATTTTATGTATATGTCATATATTATGCCATATAGTATGCCACATAGTACAAAATTCCACCATAGGTTATGCATTTAATTTCATGCATCATTTTATATTATAAGTGTTATAATATATGTATATGCATGATATAAATTATATAGCATGTTCATACATCATATAGTATAAATGTTATAACATATGCATGCATGCATTAATAGCATATCCATGTGTCATTTATATTATAAGTGTTATAATATATGTATATGCATGATATAAATTATATAGCATGTTCATACATCATATAGTATAAATGTTATAACATATGCATGCATGCATTAATAGCATATCCATGTGTCATTTATATTATAAGTGTTATAATATATAGTTCAATGTATGTATGAATGTATGCTATTGTAGATTTCATTGCTTTATTATATAAATGTTATATGTTAGTAATGAAATAAAATTGCATGAAGCATGACACTACTTTAAGTTAATTTCTAAATGTTATAATTTACTAAAGTTTGTCAAAGCATGCAATGTATGGTTTTAATTTATTTCTTTTGTTTATAACTGTTATAACAAAATAGAATTAGAAATTAAAATTAATAATTAAGAGTTACATGCAAACCTTAGGTTTTAATCCTCTTTTAAAATTGTTTAAAAATATGATTCACAAAGACCTAATATCACATTTCTAATGAGATTAGAAATTTTAGTTTAATCTTTTAATCGGTTTAGTAGGATTAAATTAATCTTAATAAAAGATTAACAATGTAACAAATATATCTATAAGTGACATTTTGTTTAAGGCGAGTCCTGTCTAGACTGGGGTATTTAAGTTGACGGAAACGTAATATCCCTACCTGAGAACTTATCTAGAAAGGTGAATTAGATATATTTGTTACATGCATGCAAGTTTGATTAAAGTTTATTAAAAAGTTTAATAGACTATGATCAAAATTGTTTAACTATCCATAGACAAATGTTGTTTTTTTGGGCAAATTAAACATTCGCTTAGATAAAATCAATAGCCAGATTTTCCTAAGTTAATTAACCTTAGGTAAAATACTCAGTGGGAGGAAAATTGGGTATATGATACTTCATTTTGTCCTCTTCACATTTCTCCTTAAAATTCACACCGTGAGATCTATACTCAGCCTCGAGGCACCATGGGTGTCCTCCTACAGGTGGCATTTGTATAGATCAATATCAAGGTGAATTGAGAGAGTGTTTATAGTAAGTAGGAGCAGGACATGTGACAACATATTCATCGGTCTCTCTCATTAGGTTGAAGTAAAGTTTCGTGCATGGCCTCGTGGTATCGTGGGTGTTCCCCTAAAGGATGGTATTTTTGTATGACGCTTTATTCGATCTCTAGAAATGGATAAGTCTGCTTTAATTTCATGTCCCAATCGATTTTTTCCTACGGTTGACTCATTGGGGCGGAACTCTAGAACCTAAAACGAGGGGTTACTCATACAAGAATTGTTAAGTAAACAATGGTGACTGTCAGTTATAGTGACAAGGTGTTATTTCTATATAATGGTTGAGAATGTCTCATTTCAGTGAAGGTGTACTTGATCACCCTATGGTGACTTTTGTCCTGCCTCACTAAAACATCATTGCAAAATAGATCTCACTTAGGATACATTAGACTATTTTGCTAAATCTTATTGGTTGTCTTAGTGGTTTAATGCAAATAAACTATTAATAAATAATTTGTATGGTTTCAACAAACATTTTTTACTTTGACTTCCTTGACATTAAATCTACTCGTCGCTGAAAACTTAACGGGCAAAAATTACATTTCATGGAAAGACACGATCAACAAAAGTTTAATCATTGATGAAGACACGATCAACAAAAGTTTAATCATTGATGACCTTCATTTCATCCTGATGGAGGATTATCCTCCCATTCCAACTCCAAATGCTGCTCAAAATGTTCGAGAAGCATACGAGCGTTGGACACGAGAAAACGAAAAGGTCAGGGCATATATCTTGGCTAGTCTTTCTGAAGTCTTGGCCAAGAAGCATGAGTCCATGTGATAGCTCGTAGAAATGCAAGCTATTTATAGTCTTTTACTAAGAATTATGAGGCTAATAAGTAGAATATGCGTTGATAATACTAAGAAATCATGTGAAAAGTGAGCTTGCATCAAGCACCACCAAAAATCCTTACTAACCCTATATCATGCGTTATTCTGGGTCAAAGTGTCCATTTTTGCAGATATTACAGGATTTGATCGCATGCATCGGTCCCAGACTGTTGCAAGGTTGACCGCATGAGTTGATTAGTTTGTCAATGGGATGTTGTGTCCACTGAGTGATAATCGTGATAGAAGTCTACTCGCAAGATAGATGGAATGTGTTGGCACCTTAGGAGAAACAAACATGAACGCATACCTTGGGAGTATCAACAAGATAAGATGATGTTGACATTGCCCATACCGCGACAAAGATAGCAATGAGGCAGAACGCAATCATGAAGGTTGTCGGTGTTTAAGCTCTATAAATAGCACCTTAGACCTTCACTTCAAAACATCCGAGCTTCTGCCTTAAGGCGGATGCTTGCGATCACAGATGAGAGCATGAGTGGAATTTTCTTTGAGGATTCTTCACTTCCACAATCCATTCCGAGTGACGACTGAAGTTTTCGCCAAAGATAGAGCTCGAGAGAGACTTCTTCATCATCCATCCATGGCGCCACCAGCAGCCTTGACGCATTTCGGATGAGAATCAAGAGATTGTTTTCATCTAGCCTTCCATTTTTCTTCTTGTCTCTGTATTGTATTACATTTTGGCTTAAGACATTAATACATTTTGTGCATATCTTAATTCCTTCAACGCCATCTTCTTCATCTTCTTCATCTTTGTCATCGTTTACCTTCATAGTTTAATTATCAAAGGCGGTCGCATACTCAATCATGTAGCCTAGAGATAGGATGCATGTAGCAACCCATCGAGAGGTATGCGTTGTGCGAGTATAGTGAGATAATCTTCTTCACTTAGGTATGAGGCGGTAGCAACGCTCGTCTATGAGCCGTCACAATGCTTGTCTATGAGCTGATTAGCTGCAACTAACAGCCTGAAAGGGTGAGTAGTGGAACACACTAAAGCAAAGTATGCATTGTTCCTAGAGATAGGCACGATCGTATGCTCGACGCAACCATACATTATAGAGATATATGCATATGGCTGGCCACCAGAGGTGTGCGATACGTTAGTGTGGCGAGTTGGGATTACTCAGGTAACCTAACAATTGAAACATTATTATGCGTTGGATGACTAGTTGCATCTCTATCAATTCTCATAGTTAAACTTCCATTGCTCAATTTGTTTAGTTAGGAATAGAGATAGCGCATAATCCATTAACTTCTACCTTTTTACTTTTATTCATCGCCTCAAACACATTGTTTCACAAACAATATTTAGTTTACAAGTCCCTGAGTTCGACCTCGGATCAACCTGAGAAACTTGTGTTCTCGTTATACTTGGCAGAAAAGCAAGAAAACTGTGATAGGAACGTATGGTCATTGCTTACATACTTAAATGTATATTTATATTTTTCTAGTCCAATGCAATGACCATCGACGCATGGAGATCAACACATAGCATAAGTTGCATATTTATTTTCCCTCCTCTTCCAAACCAACAAGTTTTTGGCGCTGTTGTCTGGATTGACAACTAACAGTTTTTAAGCTTTGTGTTTCGCAAGACCTTGTAGTCTTGGGCGTATTGTAGCTTGTGTGACCAAGTTGCAAACGATATTGAGTAAAGGCGATGCGCCGAAAGTCAATATTGATCCCAAGATAGAAAGCCTATTTGTCGCATGAGCTCAGAGCAGTCAAGCGCATGTCAATCAACATGCGGCCATCAAATGCTGGAAAGTCCGATGGTCAGGACGAGTCTCTTGACCTAAGCAGTTGAGATCAATCTCTTGCCTAGAAGACTCCTTGTTGTGGCTTCACTTCAATTTCTCCAGGGATGTCTTCTACTCTATCTTTACTTTTCTTTCCTAGTTACTTTAGTTTATTTATTTGATTATTGTCATTTTGAATTTGCGGCTGCTTTCTTGGATGAGATGTGCGTTCACTCCTTGTAGGAGCGTTAATAACTCCACTCAGTGCGATGGTTCGGAAAAAGAATCTTCTCCATCATTCAACGCATGGCTATTTTCCCGCATGTGTTCTAAGTATTGACGAAATTGATATTCTGCTCATAGGTCTTTTCTTGTTATCTTTTATGCGTTATCCTTATGAAATTCTTCTTTATCCGCTTGCTTTCTTATGCGTTGATATACCAGCATCCATGATACTTATAACTCACTATATCCACTAACTAAAACTTGTTGGATCGATATGGCAGCCCTAGAGGAGGTGAATAGAGTTTAATTAAACTTTTTTTTTTCTAAATTAACCCAATTAAACTAATTAATACACTTTTTATAAATAATAAGAAAAATTCAATTTATGCAACAAATAAGATGACAAAAATGTGATAATTTAATTCTATCAAATTTTAGCAAACAAATAAGAACAAACTAAAACATACAATAAATTGCTTAAATTATTTGCAAAAATAAAAAGGAAAGAGTTAGATAAGAAGACACTGTAATTTTTATAGTTGTTCGGTCAAACTCGACTTACTCCACTCCCCAAGCATCTCTTAGAAATTTGAATAAAATCTTTCCGACTCGGAATCCAACCGTTACACCATCGCTCCTTTTACAGGTTTAAGAGCAAACCCAATCCTTTCCACGGTTTAGGATCAAACCGTTACAAATGTTGGAATTTTTGAAGAAAAAAATACAACTCTCACTAGAGAGGATTTACAAGTTTAAGCACTCAACAAGTTTATCCTCACAATACAATAAAACTCTCTCAAGAATAAGATAAAAATTGGGAACTTAGAGAGAGCAACAATGGAACTTTTGAGTTTTGGAGGATTATGAAATGTAAAATTTGTTGGTTTAAAATTTGGAGAGGAAGATAGTTTATATAGAGATGGAAAAATTTTTAGAAATCACAATTAATTTGGAACATTGGATTTTGGAAAAGAAAAATCAATGGTGNATAGTTTATATAGAGATGGAAAAATTTTTAGAAATCACAATTAATTTGGAACATTGGATTTTGGAAAAGAAAAATCAATGGTGGAGATTTTAAACTAAACTAGTCGTTAGATACAAACAAAATATAATATTAAATTCCTTTTCTTTTGAAATTCATTTTCTTTTTAAAATTAATCCAAAAAATAAAAAAAATATTATGTGTCAAAAAACTAGCCATTAGACACAAACATAAAATAATATTAAATTTATTTATTTTTAAATCATTTTCTTTTTAAATTCATTCTTTTTAAAGTCAATCCAAAAATAAAAAATATGCCATGTGTAAAAAACTAGCCGTTAGACACAAACATAAAATAATATTAAATTTATTTTCCTTTTAAATTTCAATTTTTATTTTATTTTATTTTAAATCAATCCAAAAATCAAAAGTTCATCATATGTTAATCTCTTAATGATCCACCATTCAACCAATATGCCGTCACATGTCTACATGCAAATTGTCTGGTTATGTCACGTCATCCACCACGATATTTTCTCTATAGACTTGTTTCAGTCATATCGTCTTCGTTTTAGTTCCGATTTGAGTGATTCAAGAGGTGTTAGAATCGTTGTTCCGAGCTCTACGCTATAGACATATTAAAACACTAAGATTTTCAGTAATTAAAAATTGAGTTTGTTATCATCAAAATATTGATTAATTAATTTGAGATTAAGGGCCAAAAAGCCAACAATCTCCCATTTTTTATGATGAAAAACCATTTAAGAAAAATAGTTTGAAATACATGTAAACCATATGTAGCACATAATAGAATATAATATATCACCATAAAGATCATTCTTGAAATTCACCAAAAAAAATAAATTCTCCCCCTAATTAATACAATCAAAATCATAACAAATTTATAGCATATTTTTCTTAAACTTCTACCCCTTTGGAATCATCAAAAAGAATAATTAAGAAAAATTTAGAAATACATAAATGTTTCCCTTAAAAACATGAACATAAATTTAGCACAACTCCCCCTAATAATATTAACACATGCTTTCCATATCTCCCCCTATCAAAATGTTTTCTAAAAGATTTAACAAGTAAAATTATAAAATCAAGAGGCATCACAACAAATAATAACGAGCTCAAGCCTATTTTTGCAAAAGTTTTCTTCATTCAAAGGCTTGGTAAAAATATCCACTAATTGATTATTAGAGCCTACAAATTCAAGAATAATATTATCATTTTGCACATGCTCTCTAATAAACTGATGCCTAATATCAATATGCTTAGTCCTAGAATAATGTATAGGATTTTTAGTCAAATTAATAGCACTAGTATTATCACAAAATATAGGAACATTATCAAACTTTAATCCAAAATTACAAAGAGATTGTTTCATCCAAAGAATTTGAGCACAACAACTAACAACTGCAATATATTCTGCTTTGGTAGTGGATAAGACAACCGAATTTTGCTTTTTACTAAACCAAGAAACTATGGAACTACCAAGAAATTGACAAGTCCCACTAGTACTCTTACGGTCAAGTAAACTACCCGCAAAATCCGCATCGGAATATCCTACCTAGAAAAGCTTTTCAAAGCATCATCCTTTATGTTTTAGCATCAAAACCCAAGTAAACTTGAAAAATCATCAACTATCACAAAGGCATAATACCCTCCAAAACTAGCAATTCTAGAAGGCCAAATAAGTCCATATGTAATAGTTTGAAGGATCTAGTTGTAGAGATTACATTTTTAGATTTGAAAGAGGATTTAGTTTGCTTACCTATTTGACAAGCATCACAAACTTGTTCTTTTTCAAATTTAATTTGGAAGACCTCTAACCAAAGAATCTTTGAAAATATTTGAAATTAAGTGCATGCTAGCATGTCCTAGTCTTCTATGCCATAACCAAGAATCATTATGCAAAGCCGATAAATATTATCATTAATAGGACAATCATTCAAATCAATAGTATAAACATTTTCATCTCTATTTCAACAAATATAACTTTTTTATCACTAGCATTTTCAATGATGCATTTCTTTTTATCAAACATAACTCTAAAGCCTTTATCACACAATTGACTAATACTAAGTAAATCATGCCTTCAAACCATCAACCAAAAGTACATTTTTCAATTAAAATAGAAGATTTATTACCTATACTACCTTTACCATTATTTTATCTTTCTTGTTGTCACCAAAGGTTACAAGACCTCTGTCCTTTTTGGAGAGAGAGACAAACTTGGATGGGTCTCCTGTCATGTGCCTCGAGCAACCACTATCCAAGTACCACTTGTTTTTCTTAGAGGCTTTCAAACAAACCTACAAACACAAATGTTCAAGTTTGATTCTTTGGTTCCACACTTGTTTGGGTCCTAGATGGTTAGCAATTGACAAACTTAGGAATCCATTTCATTTTTGCATAGACATTTAAGGCATTGGATTTAAACAAGTAACAAGAATAAGTTGTATGTCCAAACTTGCCACATGAGAAACAAACAATATATGCAAAGATTTATCTCTTACAACAAATTTATGCAACTCTACTTTTCTTGGAGAAATTATTCTTGGAGTATTGTGAAACTTTGCCCTTTGAGAAAAATTTCTTCTGGAGAAGTAGTATGAGCATATTTCAATTTAAAGCACTTAGGTCTTAATATGCCTTCAACACCACAATAATGATATAAGCACAAAATTAGATTTAACATGCTTAGACACAACCTTAGTCATATTAAGCTTAGGCATATTATGAGATGCTTTAACAAAGATAGTTTTAGAACTTGAAGGAGTAGAACATTCATCAATATAGCCTAAACCTCTTTTATCACCAAAAGGCTTGCCTACTTCAATTATCTTGTCTAATCTTTGAGCACCTATTGTCAACTTTTTAATAGATTCTTTAGCCTTATCAAGTTCTTGCAAAGCACTAAATTTCTTTTCTTTGAGTAATTTAATCAAATTATCTTTTTCACAACTATCATGCTCAAGAAATTTAACTTTGTCAAGCAAGGCATTTTTCTCATCACAAATCAAAAGCATGCTTGTCACAAGAGATATTCATTTCATCAATATGTATAGCATCATGCTCATTCTCTTTAAGCAAGCAATTTCTTCAAGTAAATACTTATTTTTACTAGATTAAACATTGTATTTCTTTTTAAGCACAACATACTTAGAACTCATTTTTTCTAAATCATTTTGCATATTTTCAAAAGCTTCGAACAATTCATTATAAGAAAGAGGTTCTAGAGTTACCTCATTATTTTGTTCATTCCCTTTGTCACTATGAGCCATGAAGCAAAAATTGGCCACTTCTTCATTATCACTCCACTTTTCGCTTTCATCGCTATCATCCCAAGTAGCTTTCATTGCTTTCTTCTTGGATTTCTTGGATGATTTGAGAAAAGGACAATCGGTTCTAATATGACCCGGCTTCTGCATTCATAGCATATTACCTCATCCTTTTTGCTCTTTTTCATCTTTTGACTCTTTTTGGTTGGAGAGATGCTTCTTGAATTGCTTATTTCTCTTTGATGAATTTCTTATACTTACGTGAAAGATAGGCAACATCATCTTCATCTTCATCTTTCTTTTTCTTCTCATCCTCCATGTTTTTCTTGATCTTTATCTTATTCGTCAACAACGAGCCCATGAGTTCATCAATGGAGAGAGATTTGAGATCTTTTGCCTCTTGAATGGTGATGACTTTAGGCTCCCATTGTTTAGGCAAAGACCACAATAGCTTCTTTATCTTCTCAAGATTTGAGTACTTTTTCCAAGTCCTTTCTAAAACATTGATAATGTTAGTAAATCTAATAAACATATAA